>NC_070588.1:19529322-19769322 GCF_027409825.1 Scomber japonicus
GGATAGTTGGATTTTAAATAATCTGTTTTGTAATATTGTGTATGTGTATGTGTTTGTGTGTTCCTGTGTGTGTGTGTGTGTGTGTGTGTGCAAATATTTCCCATAGTTTCAAGCTATATTTTTAAAGTATTTACATTAGTTATCAGTCTAATTCTTGTATTGATGTTTAAATAATTTTAATGTTTATAAAGCACTACATGGTCTTGCACCAGCCTGTTTGTCTGACATGCTTATACAGTATAAGTATAAACAGGAAGTCTTCTATTTGCTCAAAACTGCAAGACAGAAACTTTTGTTTGTGTCTTTCAGTTTTTATGCTCCAAGCTGACATGAGAGCAGCAGATATGTTGATCTTTAAACACAAACTTAAAACTTACTTCATTAGCTCAGCTTGGGATTGGAAAGTCCTATGTCCTATTCTTGTTATTACATTTTTATGCTATTTGAAATAGTTATTTTATCTATTTTATTGGTTGATTAAACATCAGAGTTTTATAGTCTTATGTTAAAAAAAATTGTGGTATAACATGCTCACCAGGGTCCTCCTCCTCTGCAAAAGCTACAATGTGAATGCCCTCAATGTCATCCTCCTGAGAAGAAAAGAGAAATGTCAAATTACTCTAAATGTCATGAAAAACACAATTTAGAGTTTTTAATGTTGTTTGTGCAGTCAGGTGATCATCACTCACCCAGGTCTCAAACATGTCCTCTGCACGCAGCTTTCTCAGAGTTGGTCTGATGACACAGAAAATATATTGTAAACTGCATGACAATAGATCCATGTATGTTACAGTATGAATGTGGATACTGTAAAAAACGTACAATACGTATTTGGTATAGTTCAAAGTAGCTCTCTGTTTACCGTCTGTGTTCAGTTATGAACTCCACCAGTTCCTCCTCGGAGTGTGGCTTGCCTGGAATGGTGACTGGCTCCTCCATGAAGGGCTCATAGAAATCCACCTCGTTCATCTTCAGAGTCAGCTCCTTGGCCACCTGAAGTAGCAAATACGGATCACTCAAGAAGACTGATGTGCCTGTTTAATTGTTTGTGTCGTCTCTTCTTCTTACTCACAGCTTTCTCAAATGTTGCAAAGAACTTAATGTAGGGCTGAAACTGCTCTGCAGCTTCTTTAAATGCGTCATAATCTGAAGATGAAAGAAAACAGGCAGAAAGTAGGAATTATGTACAGAATATAGTGTTGTTATGCTGCTTCACAAGTCTTGTTTTCTTGATCACACATCTGTTTATGTTATTTTTGGCTGCACATCAGGGAGTGGAAATAGATGAACTATGACCTCCACTTAATGCTCCCACAGTTGGTCAGATGGGATGTGGTTGCAGCTCATCAGCACAAGTAAGCTACACTAGACTCAGTTCATCCACAGCATGTGAGAGGGGACAAGGCAGGGGCAGCTGTGAGTGCAGCAGGGGTAAAAATGGATCTGTAAATCCATGGAGATGAGGGGGTTAAAATGCACTCATGTTATAATGAAGGGCAAGAGGCACAGAGAGCCCATCACAAGTACAGCAGACACACTCTAAGATACTGAGCAATGTTAGAGTAAGATATATCACACACTCACGCTCAGAGTCCTCATTCTTAAAGTAACCAATGAGCCGGATATCTTCCTCCATCCTGTCAAAGGCTCTCAGCTCCAGAGCATTTCCTATCACCTCCACTGGCTCCTCCAACAGCTAAAAACAGACAGACAAACAGAAGGGGAAAATAGAAGTAGGTGAGCATTCAACTTCAGCCAGGCTGGTGTTGATTAGACCCAGCAGCTGGGAATCTACCGTTAAGTCAGTCTACTCACATCCAACAAGAACTCCGCCAGGGTGTTAGCAGAAAGTAAGCCATCAAACTCGATCACCCGATCGGCTTTGAAAACATACACACTGCCCTCTTCTTCCAGGCCTGTGATTAAGGGAAATTACATATAATTACACACAGTGCATTCATAGCCTTTTCCCCAAAGTTAATGGACAAAATAACTGTGATTATGTGTGATCCTTACTTGAGACTTGCAAGTACCAATCGGATAAAGGAGGGGAAAAAAGGTTTTTGGTTTATTCAATAGTGTCAAATATGTACTCACCCAGTTTTTTTGACACCTTTGCATCTTTGTGGGAGTCAACCATTCCAAATCCGATATCTTTCTCTTCCATGACCTGAGCCACAAGCTGCATCCAAAAGGAAAAGATTATGAAGGACTAAATGAAAGGGCTGCATTTTGATAAAGATGTGAGATGTAAAGAAACTGGAGACATAAAAGAACATTATTCATTATTCAAGTGATATAAAAGAAAATTATTTATGAAGTTTTGGAAACAAAAATCCCTGGTCACTAAAAATGTTCATTGAGGCAGATCCTGTGGAAAAAAATAAATGGAGGTTTGACTGCAGTGTTGGGTATTGTTAGAGAAAAAAACTTAATCCTGAAGTTGGCAATACGACAGAAGGGCTCCAGCTGCCCTGGAGGCCACAGAGACACAGTTACATAATTACTTAGACTGTCTTGTTCTAAATATATCCAAAGCAACAGTGTTAGTCTGCCAATTGTTCTGTGAAGTACAGTAGGTGAACTGAATAAGATGTGACTTCACCTGCCACAACAACTGTACTACATCAGGGTAGTTTACAATCTGTCACAGTGAATGACTAATATGATGTCTTCAGTGCACGGTGAAAAGCTCCATATGAAGTTATTGTTTTTCTCACAATTAATGGACAGCAGGTGAATATAACCTCAGAAATCAATGAATCAGGAGATGTCAATTAGCTGTGGTCACTATTGTACAATAGACTGTAATCAGTCTTTACAGGTTATCTTTGTACGTGGTTAAATGTAGTAACGTGGCCCACCTGTGCTGTGTAAAATGTGAGAAGCTAATATCAGGACTGGAGGACTGGGCTCAAATTACCCTCAACTGATGAAAGAGCAGCTCAGCCTCAGCCATGTGTAACATGACACGGGGCACAGTGCAAATTTTTTCCTACTGTATGAGACTCAAACAGAGAGATTCATTTAATCGTGTGACAATTAGACTTGTATCCAGCCTCTTATCTGAGCTTGAATACAAAGTACTTTCACATAGTGTTATATCTGGTTTGACAAGTCAACCAAACAACCAAAGTTCAGAGGAACATTATGCCCTTCATGTGTATAGCTCAAAGGCATCATAGACATGAACTTAGCCTATTTCTGCCAGCAGAAGAGAGCCATGGGAGGAATTAGCTTGATATATTTGTAAGAGATGGAAGCACATGATGAATTAGGCTGAGAGAAATAACTTGATAGCGCTGCATCTCTTTGGACAATACTTTGTGCCACACAGTACATGCACATACACACATTGACCTTGAGGAAACTTCAAAAGGAAACATTAAAATAAAAATATCTTTTTTTATCTGGCCAGCTGGCTCTTGTGTTTATTGGCTCCCTGGTGTACAGTTACTAACATTAAGACAGCTGAAAAAAATGTATGTGGGTCTGGTTGATTAGACTATTAATTAATTGTCCTCCCTTTTATTCAACTGTCAGCAAACCAAACCTTGTTCTTTTTTGTATCTTTCTTTTTTCTCCATTTCCTTCAATGACAACTTTCTTTTAACATTTGAAAATGTCTCTCCTTTCATCTCCACTGCTTTATTTTCTTATTCCTCATACTTTACCTCCAGAACCAACTCAGTCATCTGGTGTTGTTTCAGCAGCTCCTTGCTGTCTGGTACAGGCTCATGGTAGAACAGGCAAAGCATGTTATACTTCTTCAAGGCTTTCTTGTAGTTCTTATCATTGATGTCAAGAACACGGTCTTTCCCATCATATTGTGGGAACTCCAAACCCTTTTCAGCCGGGGCCAGAGGCACAAGGCTCAGGCAGGGGAGCAGGAACAACCACAAGGAGAGCATCGTCCAGAGCTACCACACACCCCTGAAAGTCAGAGTGTGGTTTTGTTTCACAGTGTAAAGGTCACCTAAGCCCTATGATAGGGTAGGGGAATGTGGGAAATGCTGCAGGAAGTTTTGAGGTAAACGAAAGCAGGTCCCTCAGTGGCAGTTATCAAGCATCCCACGTTGTCCACAGAAATCCAACTTCTACAAGCATCCTCAGGACCCAGAAACTCTTTCTTCCTCTGTGGTCCTCCTTCACGCCCTCTCTCCGACAGACACAAAGGAGAAAGAGGGCCAGGCCTGTGAGGGACTATGGGGGCGGATACCATACATAGCAGCACTTCTCTCCCCCCAACCCGTGTAGGACAGGCCCATTTTTAGGAGTCCAGTTGTTTGAATGCTAAAAATAAAACTGCAAGTGAGAAAGAGAGATAGCAGGGGTTTAATCGTAAGTTGCAGTACTCGATCACTGGGATGTCTCTTTGAGGGACTCAGTGATGAGCCCCAGAGATGTGGGGGTTCATTTATTTTGAGATGTTTCAAAGTGGACGTGCAGTGTTAAAAAATAGTGATATATTTTAGGTGACAGCTCACGAGACTATCTGGCAACAGGTGTCCAAAGGGCAATGTGTTCCTATTAGTTTAGTATGAGCACCGTGCTGTCTGACCATAGGTTGAAAAAAATGTTTATCTACACTTGCTTGAATTTGGGGATGATTTACCTCTGTTTCTCAAAAAACTTCTTCACAAATCATACATTGATCCAAAAATTCCAAAACTTTCAAAACTTCCCCATATTCTGTTTATATTTCATCTTCACATATGTCCTTTTAACTATTGACAAAGCAGCAGCTGCACCTCCCTCTGTAGACCTTTTCATCTTGATTAGTGTCTAAAGCAGTGGGATATTCTTGGAAAGGAGCCTCTGCTGACCTCTGCAGGTAGGACAGTGTCTATGCTGCTGAAACACAAGAGCTGCAGTAACACCACTCATAAAAGTTTAAAGATCCCCTTCAGACAAGTTTTAAGATATACAAAAACACTCTGTCTTGAATTACATGAATCTTTACATTAGAAAGTTCAAATACCTGGTTCGAAATTTTAAAATGACATCTACTCATCCTACCTTATTATTTGCATATTCATTCAGATTAGTGTAATCAATGTTTAACTGTTGGACACAAGATGTTTCTTACTTTACTCTAAAATCTGTTTGCAATGTATGTGAACTGGAGGCTTCAAGTTTCCTCAACACATGTGTATGTTGCATACTGAACATGACTGATTTCATGACTGATTCCATGACTGATACATATACGACCTAAACTCAGAGTTTTTTGTAATCACAAAGAAACTTTCCACTTTCCTAAGCTAAAAACTTAGTTAAAAACAGTCTTTTTGTGTCAAACTCTGCACATACATCATTCTGCACAGTCAAGCTCAAGCACTGAAGTGCATGAACAAAACACATTTTTGAGTGGAGATGGACTCTAAGACCCTTATGCAGTGGTTCTCTGGCAGAAGATTTCATCACAGTGGGTATTTCATCACAGTGGGTATTCTCTCCACAATTTTAAGTGATTTTAAGTGCATTTATTGTCAACAGGCCTCTTTCACAGCAAACATTTTGAATTGTCATAGTAGGAAAAGCACAAGTTACTGATCTCATTAACAATGAATCCGTTATATTCAAGTGTCCCAGTAGACATAGTATAAAATTAATTATAGCTGTATCATTCATTTTAATTAATTTAATTGTTTACACCTGTGCTTTTCCTACTGTAACATGTCAAAATGCTTTCATCGCAAAAAGGCCTGAACAAAATCCCACAGACTACAAGGTCTGATTGCACAGAGCAGGTCTCTGCTGCTGTTGAGAGATGTAATAGATAGAAGTTGTAGTAGTGCAAATGAAAAATTCACCCATCATGAAAAAAGGGACCAAGCCAAAACATTAGCAATTCAAGGGTTGCTCTTGTATAAGAAATTAAATGTAACAATTTCACATTATATATCATTGACTGTATTAAATAAAATCCAGTTTAATGTAACTTCAAATGAATATTTGGAACATGATGGGCGGTGTTGATGAGTTCATCTGACAGGTGAACATCAGACAAAAAAGATTGTGAAACACTGTAAATGCATTATTGATGTTAGTGGATTGAAGATGGAGCCAGAAAACAAATTATATGCTCAATATTGATTAGATTTTATTATTCAGATCACAAATTTGACCACTATGAGCAACATTCACAACAAAAGAAAGGTTATCAGGGATGGAACATTTTGTTGCTGCTATTCTTGCTACTGATGATAGTGTTGATTTGTTGAAAGTTAAGTGTTTCTGTGTGCATTATTTAGCTGCATAGTTATTTATGATATCGCCCTGTTGCAACTGAGCAGTCCAGTCCTCTTTGATGTACTGGTGGTAGGGATCATTAGAGTGCTCCCTTCTTTTGGATTTGACTGTGCTCACCAGCATGGCCACAATAATGAAAGCAAACATGCCAATCATCACCGCCAGATACCAGATGACGTTTCTAAAGTTCTCCTCAGCCAGAGTCTTGTCCAAAGCGTTCTCTGCAGCTGTCGCATTACGCCTCCAGTTGTCAAGGAAATGACCCAAGGCATTGGTCAGGGACTCCTCCAGGTGAAGGGTCAAGTTGGACCAATGAGATGCACTCATCTAGTAGGAGAACAAAAAACAAGGACAGTTTTGCTTTGCACTATTTGCTTTTATACAACTACAGAGCTTTAGACCCATGCAATTCTATAACTGAATAAGATAAAGACAAGAAATCATTGACTGAAAAACAGAATGTCTTGTCAACAAACAACAATTAGCACCTTAAACTTAACCCTAACCCTAACCCGAGTCATATACAGTACATATACTAACCATTTATCCGCTAAAAAAGTGGTTAAAAGCAACATACAACAAGATATATAACAAAAGGCCAAATTATTGGTGTGCAGACTGTAATTTGGTTGCTTCAAAGTCATTTTGTGTACCCACTTACCCTCATTCAAGCACAACTCCACAGAAAACTGTATGAAGAAGAGAAAAGGGTTTAGAAGCGTAAAACGAAACACAGAATATAATACTTATTTTCTATAATGTACCAACCTTTTGCCGGGTTTCTGGAGGCCACAATAAACTGGTCTGTAAATCTTGGGAGTGAGAGCAGCACAGAGAGTCAAAGTGCTTAGCTTCCTACTCCACAAGTTCAACACTGCTCATATTTTATTTACTCTTTTAATCTTTTTCACTTGGCTGAAAAATGGATTTCGACTGTGTATGTGTGTGTGTGTGTGTGTGTGTGTGTGTGTGTGTGCGTGTGTGTGTGTGTGTGTGTGTGTGTGTGTGTGTGCGTGTGTGTGTGTGTGTGTGTGTGTGTGTGTGTGTGTGGGTGTGTGTGTGTGTGTGTGTGTGTGTGTGTGTGTTTGTGTGTGTGTTGGGGGGGGGGACAGATTGTGAGGCATGACCTTGAATATGTTAGGTTACAAACACTGATATTTCCCTTACCTGATAAAGAGGGGAGAGCAGTGGAAGTCATATGCAAATCAAGTACAGGGCAGGAGTAATGGGAGATTGACCTAACTGGTTTGACAGTGGATGGTTAGTCTGTTTATTCATCTGTAATTCCCACTTTGCCCACACTGGGGGAGCAGAACACAAGGGAATTTTAATGTTCAGTCTACAGCTGTTTTGCTGTTGCTCTCACTAGATGGCAGTATGATGCATTTAATAGTTAAACTCACAAGCATTTACATTTTTCCAGTGAAATATCTGAGCAACATAAAAAATTAACATTATTTGTCTTCTTGTGAAGTGTGTGCTGTTTGCTTCAGTAAGGAAGTGGAATAGGGTCTGCATTTAATATAATGTAAGGTATCAGCTACAGAGCAACATCCTGCAGTCATTACAGATCCATTGTCTTGCTCAAGGACACTTCAGTGTGTTATCTGTTTGCCAACCCAAATGCTTGAAACTGGATCCTGTGTTAGAAGGGGCTTTGTTCCTCCCCTCTGGGCCACACTGCGGGAGCAGATGACTCCCACCACTTTTGATCATTCCCAGATAATTTATGTTTTGCTTTGCAGTGCCAGCGGGACACTATGCTGACTCTCTGCTCTGTAAAAGTGAAAAAGTGGTACTGAAAATGAGTTTGTATCTGGTAAACTTCCATAGCATAGAGGAGTAGTGAAGAGACAACAGAACTAGGAAAGGGACAAGCAGTAACAAGACCTTTATCTGATTAAATTCATGTGCAATGTTTTTAGAAGATGTTTTTGAACTTGTGCAAAAAAAATACTGTAAAGACACTTTTATCTACAATGCAAAAACTTTGGTATGTTATGCAAATTAAAATTATGGAAGAATTATGGAAATGTATATATATGCATATATGGTAAAGTAAAAATGTGTTTATCCACAAGGTCTCACATTGCCATGCCATGAATGTTAAAGTCTGCACATTTTTAATATCACAATAATTATGTTTCACAACCTAATGTCTTGGTGTTTTGGTGAGTTAAGGAATTTCTCTGTTGGCTCAGAGTGATGAAAGGACATTACAAAACTATGTGTGTTGAAATGCACTGACTGCAGGGAACCAGAATATCACTTTTCCCTCACTAAAGGAGAGTGATACCAAATCAACCTAACCAGCTTTACTTGCAACAGAATCACACAGAGCAGCAGATATTTCTTTCACTCTATGGCAAAAGTAGAAATATCCTGGCATAATATACTCTGATAAAAGAAACCAAATCTGAAATATAAACAGGAAGTAAAGATATGCTTTTTAATGAATTCATAACTTAATTCATAATTGTTAATGAATAATTGTCTAATGCTTCACAGATCAGTAATAAGAAAAAGTTTTCGGTTGTCAGATTGTGAAAAATCCCTTGGCTGGTGTTTGAACTTTCATTTGGTAATAATGCAGTTATAAAGGTTGATCATCCATAAATGCAGTGGGTTTGGGTTTTTTATTCCCACTTTATAATGAGCCACCTGCATCTTTAATGTTAGTAAGTCATTTTAGAAATGTTTTCAATAGATCGAGTCAGCAGCATTTGTTGTTAATGAATGGATTTTGGTCTAAGAAAATGTTCAAGCAGTTCAACTACAACTGATCTATAACTAATAATAAAATAACTATCAAGCAATTACTTCAAACTTATGAACCCCAAATCGTGCCTTATTATTGAGTTGCACTGACAAAGGTTTCAAAGCTGGACTATGTTTACCCTCAACATAAAGAACGCTGAGTTGAATGTATTTGACTGTTATATAATAATGGCACCCATTACACTGTTAATGCTTTTTCATGTTAAAATATCTGTCCAATGAACCACAAATTATAGACTCTTTCATTAATATAAAAGAGTAGAATGCATTGTACTTGTGACAGTTTTTACATCTTATAACTTGAGACAAAAATGTTGTGAAGGACAGCTCCCCTCTGAGTGTAAACAAACTGTGGACTGAAATAACCAGAGATGCAGTGACTTCATTACAAGCCTGGCTGGATTAAACATCAGCAGTCAGAGATGGACCGGAACAGCAACGGAAACCTCAAGGCAAGACTGACATATGCAAAAGAGAGCTTTGCCACTGGAGCTGTTGAACCATAAACTCCCCTACAAGGCTTCTTTGTTACATAAACTCTGAAATGCAGATTCACAGGCACTGACACCAAAGTGTGCCAACTTTTTTATGCACATCACATGTTGAGTGTCTGTGTTAGTGTATGGGAAGCTGGGGTTGTGCCATTCATAAAGCAAAAAATAAATCAGTTTTTTGTGAGCCATGGGAGTTAGCGTACATGATTATATAAATGAGTACAATCACGACTTTGATGAGTTTTCAGTTGCGTACCCATTCCCCTGGATAATGCCTAGCAGGCAATCACATGTAGGCGACTTCCAATTCAGATAATTCAACAGGTTGTTTTTTAATTCAGTGGAACTAATTCATGCAGTAATATGTGATGGGAGTAATTCAAATCTTCAAAATCTCTCCCCTCTGATTTGTTTGTTACACACCAGCAAGAACCCTCAGATCCACAGGCAGCAGAAATCTAGTTATTCCTCACACAAAAACTAAGGAAGAGGAGGCAGCTTTTTGTGTTCATGCCCCACGCGTGGAATACCCTGAAATAGTGAGAAGCGCCACATCAGTGGCCAGGCAGTGGCAAAGCAGGTTAAAAACTTTTCTTTTTATGGCAGTGTTTGGTTAAGTGTGTATGTGTGTGACGAAACCTCGAGCCACGAGATCTCGTCACACCCCTAGTGACAATACAGCTGTACTTTTCCGCAAATGAAACTTCCTGCTTCCATTACCACTGTTGCACGTGACCATTACCCTTATTATCTCACTGATCTGCTGTGATGGTAAATACATGTGAACTTTGGCCTCACAAGGAAAATACGTGCAGGTTGTTCATGTTATTATAGTAGTAGAGGTAATTTTAAGACCAATACAAGACTGCATATTAATGAATATTGCAGCCGGTTCATAATGGAAACGACACCCACTAGAGATACTATCATAGGGTTTTTACTGTCGCAGTCAAAGGTCCATTATTGTTATGTGTAATGCAAAGTTTGAACTGCAACAACAAAAATGGGAAAATCTGTTATGTTCCCAACTGACATCCCAGAGAGTCTATTATTACCTATTTTGAGAGGCCACAATGTGAGACCACTCCAACATAGCTGTACAACATGTTGTGACAACGATGTGGCACAAAACAGACTTCTTGCCATTTGTAGTACACCTTGTTTATCAGTTTAGGATGATCTATGTTTTGCATCATTATTTTTTACCATTTCCTATGTTAATCCTTAAACCATGAATTACAAAACAGGCCTATACAGCCAACTACGTGCTAGCTGAGATGCTAAATTGTTGTTTGGCAGACAGCCACTTACAAGATGGATGGACAGAAAGAAATGTAATGACAAAGGGATTTGCTTCTAGATTAACTTCCTTGATGCTTTCTATGTGAACATTTAGGGTGTGTCTTACTGTCAACATATTTATACAGTGATTTGTTAAAGCCACTGTCTGGAAAGTGGCACATTTCAAATAGTCACTGACGGATTTGATCAAGTGTAACTAGCTAGCTCCATGAGGAAAGTTAGATCTCCAACTGACTTTTTAATGTTTCTGGCTGATTCATTTTAAAATGAAAAATCAGCACTTGATGGCTACATGCATTGTGTTAATAGAGTCTAAAGCATATGTCCTATGCAAGTAATCTCAGCAGTTGATGATAATTATAGACCAATGGTTCTCAAACTTTTTCATGTCATAGACCACTAAACTGACACAAATAAGACCATGGACACCCATTTGATACAACTTTGTTCCAGGGTCCCCCATCTGATTTTTGCTTTTAGATGTTTTATTACAGTAATTATGAAACCCATGACCAAAATAATTATACATTCTGTTATTGTGTTACTTGGGGGGATTATTGTGAAAATAAATAATTCCCCTATTTGCTGGAGAACCCCAGGGTTCCTCAAATACCCCTGAGTTTAGCTGGGATTACTGACGGGTAAACTTCCCCAAATTCAACAAAAAGCTAAAGGTGTTGACATACTCTATAAACTCTGGCAGGACTAGTTTTCACTCAGGAATGGGTTAGTCATCCATTTTTACATCATCTGTAACCCCACAACCTATGCTAAATTAGCTAACAATATGCTATTTGGCTTTAGATAGTTGTGTGCTTGTATAACAGACAGTCAGATTATGTAATACATTCCTAACACTTTTGCTCTTGTGTTTTTGTTTGGAAGAGGCCAAAACAGCACAAAAAACATGCACACTGTTTCAAAGTGGAGAAATCCAAAGCTTGGCCCATCATACCAGTTGGACAATTGCCTTCATGCTGAAGTCATGCTGAAGGCATGCTTGGACTTCATTTTTTACATTCTGAGTTAATTTAATGTATGTGTCAGTATGTTATCACATTCATTGTTTCAGTACAGTGTCATATGGAACATGCTAAAAATATTTATGGGGCAAATATCACTATTACACTGTCACTACTGATTACTTGAAGATAACGGGATGCATACACACGCGCACACACACACAAACACACACACACAGAATAGAAGGTTTCCAGCAGTAATTGGCCTCACACTTGGGGCACATGGTTATGGGTTCATCTGGCCATGAAGATCACTGGAGCAGCAGTGCATCAACATCACAGCAGCTTAACTACAGGCCCAAGCCTGAACTATCCAAACAATCACCTCTATTGACATGTCTATATACTGTGCTTCTGCTGACACACCCATCCTCCAGGGTTTCCATAATTCTACAATCAACTTTCTCTCACGCAATATTTTTTTATTCCACCGAGTGTTGAGAAATCCAAGGCATAAACTGTTTTTCAAAACACTAACACAATACACAGGACTATGAATCGTATGGCAGGTGGGGCCAAAACAGTGGTAAAATACATTTTTTTAATGACCCTGCAGCATAATTAAGCAACATATGTTTCTGTCTTTCATACTGTAATTAAAATATGTTGCTTCCCACAGGAAATTGCACAAGGAGACTTAAAGTCTTACAAATGAGGATTTGGGTCAGGTGTGTAGGAGATATCCAAGAGAACAAGTCAGCTTGAAACATTACCCACTGTTTCAGTGACCTGAGGGGTCACTGTCTCACTCTTTTCTATCTTAAATATTTCCATACACCTTCACCTACTGTAGTTTTTGGAAGTTGTGGCAATGAGTTCATAATCCCATGCTGTCAGTGATAAGAATTGTTTTTCTCTACATAGAATGAGAATGAGAACTGTTGATAAGGTTTGCTTCATTACATGAGCTGCTATTTTTGTTCATGTGTCATAACCATCCATTATCAATAACTCAGTGTTTCCATATCAGCAAACTCTTTATCAGACATTTACACTTGACACTTTTAAGAGCTTTGTTGTTGATTGTTGTTGTTACTAGTGGGTTTAACCTGACATAAAGGAAACAGCTTCACAAGTGTATGCTTCATTGATTCTGATTCATTATGCCATGGAACTAGACACTATTCTTCCTGCTGTTATTACTAAAGGAGGTAAATATTTCCTTTTCCCATTGAAGCCCTACTCCATGGATTAATGCCAGAATCCCAGGCATGCCGCTGTAGTTTAGTCGGGGCTGTGTATGGGGAATGACAGGAATGCATTGACTACGTGTTTGCCGTATATTTGAAAGGTCACACCACATTCCCTCCATGGCTGCGTCCAATGTCACCCCAAAAAGAAAGAATAACAGGATGTTTTTAAAGTTTCAAAATGGCTGAATAACAAGTTGCTATTATGCTGGAGTAAGAAAAGCCCCAAATGACCTATATTTACACTGAATGTGTAGATTGCTATAGCTTAATAACAATTCAGGCAGGTCCATATCAGAAATTAGAGCAGTAATTTTTTCTTAATAACCACAATTAAATATTTTCATTGCAATGATATTTTATTCGAAAATTAATTATAAAAAATATATAAAACAAAACATTACATTTTGTATAGTGCTTCTCACCCATTAATATCCTCTGATTGCACCAGTCTCTCCTGGTTTTTATAATGAAAGCAGAGATGAGACTTAGAGAAGAAGTCCCCCATACTTTTTCAACTCTTGTGAGCTAGATGATATGCTACCTGGATAAGCATGCTTGTAATAAAAAATCACTTGAGGGAGATATTGATAGGCTTTGCTACAGTGTCATACATTTCAGCTGTTTTATTGTTTGTTTTTAAAATACACTATGTCCATGAATCTCTGGAAAGCCATAATGATATTGAATGGATTATGCTGGCATAATAAATTGAAATTTTAATTGATTGAACACATTTTAAGGTTTATTGTCCTCATATCAAATGTGTATCTTTTTGGCTAATATATAATAGTACTATATGATTCTCTTATCTTATTTAATGACACAATACTAGTAATGAACTGCAAAGTTGTGGTATTTTTACTAAATTGCAAAAACAATACATTGAAACATCTACACATTCATCTGTTAATCAGTTAATTTAATTAGTTCACAATAAAAAAAATTAAAAACTCAAACAATTTGCTTCTCTCCAAGAGAGTGAGAGAGGTCAGCAAAGCTGGTGCCAATAATGCTTTACCCGTGAACTGCCTAACTGGCCCTTCTCCTTGTCCAACCCAGCTGTTACATGAAATGTACATTGTTTGCTGGTCTGTTGTCAGAAACATATGGAGGTTATGGTATTTTAACACATGCTGTAAAATGTCACCTCCACCCAAGCTCAACATTTCATTCCAAACCTTTATTTAAACTGAAGGTTGCCCTTATTTTACAATGATGTCAAGTTACAAAAAAAATAAATTAAAATAAATAATTAAAAGGGACAAAATACAGATGAGAATTTAAAAAATCATTAAAAACATTCACACATTGAAGCAGGGAGGTTTATGAGCATGGTTTTAAACTGTCAAAGGGCTAATAGAGTATTGATTTTTCTTTTTGTTTAAAAATAAAAGGCAATGTCAGAACATGCTCATGGGACCTTAAGAATAAGCCACTCATTTAAGCGAGTTAAATAGGGTCCAAAGTCCCAATCCAGCATTATTTCAATGTAAGGGGGTAGTTTTCCAACAGGGATTTTACAGATAAACAAATACCAATGTTTATTACACTTGTCTGCTAGTGAAGGACAAACCAACTTAACATTCTGGATGCAATAGAGTACCATGACTGTCAGCCATAATAAAAATGAGGGAAGAATTATAGATCATGTTAATGAGGGTAAGAGGGAAGGAGCAGCATTTCTATAAATTACTTCCCCATAGTCCACCTAGGAAAACTGCTTCTACAATCCTCTCTAATCTTAGGAAAGCTGGTTCTGTTTCTGTAAAATGGGCCAATTTCTTAATTCAGTTTGCTGACAAGACTGTCTGTATGATATTTAAATATCAAGACATCCAGCCAGATACTAAGACATGTGTGCAGTAACTCTTACAATATTAAATTAATCTGCAGTGGATATACAGTATGCATACTATCATAATTTTATAACAGGAGACTTTTATTGTGAAGAATATACAGGAAATCAAATGTGTTCCACATTGAATTAGCAGCTTTGTTAGCGGCACTAAAAATCAATCCAAACAACAACATATGGAGGTATTCAGGGCTATTTGTTCAGTGGATGAGTTAGAAATTATGCAGGGAGGAATAGTACAAACAGAAACAGCCACAGTGATGATGATGTTTGGTGAAAAGTTATTTCTAAGTTGACTAAACTATTTGTTGCTGATGGTCTAGCACCCAAAAAGTCGCAATAAATCATTCATCATTGCAAGTGAGACAGTGTGCAATAGTTTGTTTGCAACTTCTGATCCATTTGTCCCTCTCCTACACATGAAATAAATTTGCAAAATGTTTTGAGACCTTAAACGCAACCCTATGCCCTATCTTAACCATGCATCTATAACCTGAATCATTTGATTAGTAAAGCTTGTTGGAGGCAGTAGACAGCATGACAGGAAGAGCTGAATGTAGAAGATCAATTCAGGGTATTTATGTCTCTGTGTTATGCATCCCAGGCCAACCAGATTACCAACCTAAAAGATCCCAAACATTAATAATAAGTTGACATAACATCAGCAGATGGCTGGGTCACTGCAAAGACACACACAGTGTCACAATTTATGGTGTTTCATTGAAGAAAGTCCTGCTCAACATGCTTTTAGGAAAATGATGATATGTTATTCTCCACAGAGGGCATCTGACACTGATATGTTGTTATGCTAGCAAACATTTTGTTATTCTGCTTAATTATGTAACTTTTATATCTGCAAATTCGACTTTTCATGCAGTTTTTACAAAGGTTTTAATATTCAGACAACATTTTGAACCTATAGCACATAACTGTACAATAAGTAAAGTAATATAAAAATGACTACATCTTTGAAAACTTTTGTTCATGTTACATATAGCTATTGACAGCACACAATTCATCCCATCTAACAATATTATTATTACAAAGCAGTGAAGCCATTTGAAGCATTTGTTTCAGACTATTGTTCATGTTTTCAATGTCCAAAATACACAATGAACAAAGCTTGGCCTGGATGCCAGTACTTTTCCACAAGGACAATATCATTAGTTTCCTCTTGGAAAGAGGGAGGGTATGACTCGGGTAAGGGTTGCTGGAGGAGTGAAATGTGTAGGAGAGATGGAATGATACAGTAAGTGACAAATAATTCAAAATACTCTGAATTATAGGGCTGTCAAACAAACTACAATATAACTACAGCAACTAAAATAGGTATATTAAAGTTGTAGTATTTAAGGACAGAGAAGGCATAGTATGATCATCTCAGTAGCAACACTGTAAGGAATTTACTGTTCAATTAATCATTTATGTGATATTGTACCTGAAGGGAGCAAAAGGGTGCAGTTCTCTTCCAGCAAGAAGAGAGGGTCAACCTTTTGCAGTTTCCTTTATGAACAGATCAGGAAAAATGAAATGGTTTAAATGTGGCTTTATCAGTTACTGATGTACCTGCTTTAGTCACAGCATCACTTTTTAAATGTTGTTCATGACTTCCCTCTTTCCTGTGGGTGTGTGTATGCTGCATGACTTGAAGCTAGTGTGTCAGTGATGAGTCATTGCCTACATAGGAATAAAGATCATGGCCTCTAAATACTACCCTGTAACTAAAAGAAAGAAATTCTAGAGTGATGATTGAGTCACTTTTAACAACAGTGTTAGTGAACACATTACCTAACCACATGACATTGTTGAGTTTTGCATATTGCCCCCCATGCTTCATAACAAGTAGCATTACATTTTGAAGGTGTGTTTTCATGAGGTCACTTGTTTTCATTTGCTCTTACTGAAGGAAAGCTCCAGGTGTGATATGTGGTAGACAGACAGTAAATCGATGTATGGTGCTAAACTGGAAAGAAGTGTTGATCTGTAAACCACACTGATCCTAGCTTTTTGATTGGTTGAAGCTTGGAATAACCCAAACCTCTTCTGGCATTGAGCAGATTAATAAAGCCTCACTGGGGTTTATGTAATCATGGTCAACAATAACAGAAAGCTGTAAAAAAAAAAAAAAAAAAAAAAAGTCTTTACCATCTTCACAATGTGACATAAATTGCAATGGAGTCTTCAACTAATCAGGTTCAAATTAAAATCAGTGTCATTTCTTTTAAAAACAGACTTGAGAAAACAACTAGCTGATAATCACATGATTCATAAAGAATATCTCTGCTGTTGCAATATCCTTTCATAATCTACATAAGTCAACAAATCAACTGAGAAATGAATTGCACATTAAAATGACAGTTTCAAGCAAAATTTCAATTAATGTTTTAACCAACACCATTTAATGTGGCAACAAAATTGATTTCTTCCACAACATGAAAAATGAAAACACATTTGTCTTTTTGTCTCCACAAAACTTTATTTTCAGTCTCTAAAAATAAAATCCATAAAAATAACAATGTAGAAACAAAGTAAAAGATTTAAAGCCGTTTCCCATACAGCAATCATCACTTATCAATCCTCCTTAGGTTATGCATCATTTGTACCAGACATTGATAAGGATTGTTTTTTTGGACTAAGGTCATTCAACACTTGTCAAATTCCACAATAAAGTATTTTTTGGATTCTGGGAGTTGGGAGTTGTTGTCTGTACACCTTACAGTGTGTAAAGGTGTAGTAATGACCACAATCCAGGAACCCAGCAACATCTTGCACCTGGTCAAATAACCATTGAAAATGTGAGCAAGCTCATCCAGTGATCTGCTAATCCTGCAACTAAATGCAATGTAATTTCTGCTTTGTATTATCATTGTCTGCTGATATGATCCCAACTGAAAATGTAATACATGACAAAGCTGATTTATCATGTGACTAACCAAATGTGGTATTCACTGGATAAAAGTTTCAGGACGTAGAACTAAACCATTCATTTACTGGTGTTGTCTGTCTTGACTTTTTTCCCATTTAAGCATTGCACACTAAGACACATTTGGTAAGGAGGTGTAAAAAAGATGCACTTGAAACAACATTAAGTTACATTTGAGCACTGCAGTGCATTAAACATACATTGACACACAAGAGATTTCCTGCCATAGAACAAATGTATAGTGTAGGTGACCCAATGAGCCCAGAATTATACTGTACACAATGTTAATATAATGCAACAGACTAAACACATTTTTTAACAATGTGAATCATAAAATTATATATGCATAAACTATAAGTTGATACAGAATCACGAGCCTTGGTGGTTGTAGCTTTTTGTTATGATGCAACAGTAGTGCATTAAAAGCTGTATGTTGGTTTTTTAAATGTAACAGAATACTGCAAAACACAAAAAATATCAAAAACAAAAAGACAGTAGTAGAAATACATCTCAGACAACAGCTGTACAGCTCCAGATATGACAAACTGAACAGCCGATCAAAATGGTTGAGCACCACATTATAGCAAGTTTGGCTAGTACTCTCTTAGGATCGAAAAGAAAAAGAAAAAAAAAATCTTACAAAAGAATAAGAATTTTTAATCTTGTGCTTTTCTTTCCATCTTCCGTGATACAAACATACATAATACCAGATGTTATGTTTAAGCTTGACATTTGATGACCAATGATTTTTGATACAATACCTAAATCAATTCAATTATTTAAAAAATGGCCATACACAACAACAGCAGAGAAGGAATGCTTCATAGCACTTAATATTAAATCCTGTTTTACAAACTTCATAATGGTCCCCAAATAAAAGAGAGGCTTGGATCTGATTTACATATATTCACTCCAGCAAGAATTGGACATTTAAAAAGTACTTGCTTACAACCTTGACATTAGTGTCCAGGCTACAATAAAATTAAATAGTCATCACACAGTTGTAGTTCTACTGATCTAATGCAGTAAAAATCATAATGTTCAGTGGCTGAAACTTAACAAAACTGTCATGGCCTATAAACTAAGATTTTTTTAGTTACTACAGACAATTGTTTGCTACACCAGCAACTAAGCCTACAGTCACTGTCAACAAGAGAGGGGAAATAAGCTTAAATCACAGAATGCTTTTCACCATACAAAAAAAAGAAAACTAGTGCATATGTAAAATAAGGCAAATATTATATTTGCTTAAAGTACAACAATTCTAAAAATCCCAATAGATATTCTGAATGCAGGATTAACAACAAGAGCTGTACAAGAAATGACACACCAGTGCCAGATAAGGTTCATAGTTCAACGTTTCATTTTTTATGTGGAGAAGCTTTTATCATTTAAAAAATGATTAGAACAAGCTTAGATTCCTGTTAGAGAGCTACAAAAGACAACTGTAAATATTACAGCTTCTCGAATCTTCAGAAAATTCAACTGTTTGTAACAGTCCCCACCCCCGACCCTCACAAAACCTTTACCCCCATAAGACCCCCCACACCAGCCCCTGTTAGTTCAGTGCAGGCTTGGACTACAATGAGAAATAAACAAACATGAAGATACCCACAGAGCAGACAAATACCAGGCCAAAGTTGAGGAAAAGTTTAACTCTAGGTGGCTCATAAAGCATTTCTGCAATGACACTTGCATCTTCCTGCACCACTTTTTGCTGAGCGCTTTGTGATCCATCCTTAAATCCACAAAAACAGTACAGTACACGCATGCATCTGCTAGTCACCCCATTGCTAGGGCAGCCTTCGTCTCCTCGGATCATTTCTATCTTTCCATTACCAAATCGCTCAGCAGGAGTGGTTACAGGCGAGGTTTCTGTACTTGGGGTTGCTGGGTCATGGTCAGTTGCGGGGACCAGCAGTTTGACATCTGCCCCATCAAGACATCTCTCATTTCTGACATCTGGAGGCATCTCTTTGTGGAGGCTTCCATCGCCATTGCAATGGGTCTTGTCAGTCAACCTGTACATTTCCTCTTTGTTCTTCATTGGAGCCCTTTCAATGTTGCGGAGCCCCCAGAATGTAGTGGTACGAACCTGCTGCTCATCTGGGGGAGAGGTGATGAGACTGACAATCACAGCCACCAGCCCTGAAATCCAAAACAGCCCTGCAGCCACATACATGTAGTGGACTTGAACAATGAAGGCAGGCCTAGTATCTGGCTGGTCACAGCGAGGCTGGCGGTAGATGAATGCTAGGATAAGTCGTGCAGTACCTAGTATGAAACCAGTCATGCCTCCCCAAAAGGCCCCTTTTTCATTACACCGTTTCCAGAACACTCCTAGCAAGAAGAGGGCGGCGATTGGTGGAGTGAGGTAGCCAGCAACTTCCTGGATGTAGAGGTATGTCTGTCCACCTTGCATTTCAATAATGACAGGGACCCAGGCAATACTGATTGCCACCATGACCACAACAAACAGGCGGCCCACAATCAGCAACTCGCGGGGAGGTGCTGTCTTCCGAACACTTTTGTAAATGTCTAGGGTGAAGATGGTGCTTGCGCTGTTGAAGATCGAATCAAGATCACTCATCAGGGCAGCGATCATCACTGCCATCATCAGACCCCTGAGTCCTACTGGCATCACAGCCATTACCAGGCGAGGGTAGGCAATGTTTGAGCAACCAGCCTGTGAACCACACACTGCCATGCAGTGCTCTGGCCCGATGCAGGCTATCTCGTCTGCAAACATGATCCGGGAGATCATGCCTGGAATGACTATTACAAACATGGGCAGGATCTTGAGAAATCCAGCCATCAGTGTTGAGCACTTAGCGTGAGCAATGTTCTTTGCTGCTAGTACTCTCTGAACAATGACCTGGTCTGCACACCAGTACCAAATAGATGCAGGGGTTTGACCAAGAATGAAGCCTGGCCAAGGGATGTCTTCATCCAGAGGTCCACGAAGGATGCGTAGGGAGTTCGGCTTGGGCTCAATGCGGCATGAAGGAGAATAGGAGAAGTTTCCAGTGGCAATAATAGCAGAAACATTGGGTACTGCCTGCATGTACTTAGTCCGTACACCATCTAGCCCACCAACTTTGATTAGACTGATAATGGTTAAGGTAAGGGCTCCACCAATCATCAACACTGCCTGAAGGGCATCAGTATACAATACTGCCACCAAGCCACCAGTGACAGTGAGCAGTGCAGTCATACTGATGAGCAGGACAATAGACAGATAAAGGTTCCACCCTAGGGACTCTTGAATAAAGAGAGCTCCAGCATACAAGTCCACAGACAGCTTGGTAAAAATGTAAAGCAACACAGACAAGCAAGCAAAGTAAACCTTTAGCCTGCTGCCACCGTAGCGTTTCGAAAGGTACTCAGGCATGGTGTAGACTCCTGAGTGGATATACACGGGGACAAACACCCAGCCAAGCAACTGCAGAAGAAGAAGTGCATTAAATTCCCATGCTCCGACAGCAAAGCCACTTGCTGCTCCTGACCCAGCCAGGCCTATGAAATGTTCACTGCCAATGTTACTGACGAAGAGTGATGCACCTATCACTATCCCCGTCATGGAACGTCCAGCCAGGAAGTAGCCAGATACAGTGCTGCGATTGGCTTTCCACATGGCAAAAAACCCGATGCCTAGCACCAGGACAAAATACAGTGCAACCACAGCTATGTCAGCTGTTTCCATTAGAGGATTCATTTTTGCAGATTACTTAAAAAAAAAAAAAAAACTTGCACAACAATACGAATCCTTCCAAAAATGGAATATAAATAGTCAATGTTATGGATTTAACATATGCAAAAAAAGGAGCAATGGAAATGCTCTGCTTTGGTTTGCTGTCTGGATGGAAGCTGTAGTATCCACCGTCAGGTCAAATTCACTAGGTGTGCTTCGGAGGGGGTTATCCACCGGCACTGAGGTCGTTCTAGTTTTAGAGGAGGATGTTGTACGCCTCTGGTCTAGAAAGGTCTACAGTTAACATTCCTGCAAGACAGCAAAGACAAAGAAAATTCCTCATTAGAGCCTTAATTTGAGAGGAAAATACACCGAACACAAATCAAAGTTCACAACAGCCTGTCTGAAAACAGGATAGAAGTTTTAAAGTTACTGGAGTCAAACTGAACATCATATCATGATAAATAACCTAAGATTATTAAAATAACTCATGTAAGACTTAACCCAGAAAGATTAAAAGGATGGGTAATTTTAATTAATTTGGTTTTGCAACTGCAGTATTTTTCCAGCGCCAGACCTTGGGTTTAGCCTGCCTATGACTTTCCAGATTAATCTTTTTAGCACGAAAGAATTCAAGCCATTCCACAGTAAACTTCAAAAAAGCTTAATAACATTATGCAAGAAATCAAGGAGAGTCAAGAAGAAACAAACGTGTGTAGCCAAGGACTATGCAGTTCCTACAGGACCTAAAATGTGGTCTGACTTAAAATCATCTTCAAAATTATGCAACGGTTGGTTTGGGCCATGAATAATTTAAGAGTACAGGCACACATGACATTACCTAAAAATGACTTCGCAATCATAATCCACCACACACACATCCTGATCTGTTAGACTAACATCACCAAATCTAGACCCTCTCTAAACCCTTTTACTTAAAATGGCAAAAACACAACTTAACTTAAACTGGAAGTGAACAATTTGTATTATGTATGCCTAATATGCTTATTTATTATGCTCAGCATTCAATAAATAATTTGTGGAGATAATTGTGAGATGGGTCATATTACACACACATTTCAGCAAAAGTAATATGCACAGTGAGCACATCTGTTTTGCATCTCTCTTTCCCTCTCCTTCTCTTTCCCCATCTCCCTTTCTCTCTCTCTCACACACACACACACACACACACACACACACACACACTCTCTTGAGGTTTTAGCTCACCATGCATGGTAGAAAACAACCCCACGCCTCAGTCTTCACAGCCAGGCTTTATACATAACTATCCCTCTAAATAAAAGAAGCCTTTGTTTTCATTTTACCATCTCATCATCAGTGGCTACAGCCCATCAACTCCTGTCCTGCAGACCCTGGCTCTGAAACACAGCAATGTCATTCAGTAGATTAATATCTTTTTATTTTATTGTTTTATAGTCACATAATGCAGGAATCAAACATAAGCACTAGCATCCATGTATGCCAGGAACTTTTAAAAGAGCCTTTACTTAGTGCCCTGCCCAAACAATAAAAATATAGTGTTATTGCCACCGGGATACTAATTTCAGCCCAGGCTGACTCATATAACAAACACAACAAGTGTAATTCTTCCTCTTCCATAAAGGGGATATTAACTCAAGTGAAACAAACTATTAACTTCCACCGGTGTTAATGGAGCTGGAGCTCTGCTATATGAAAAAGTTCAACGTGAGAGTGTGTGCCAGGTATACAAAAAAAAGGTATTTGCCCAGACAGAGGCAGAGGCAAACTATCACTGACATGCATGAAGCACAGAGGAGTCAATTGACTAAAGCATACATGTATAGCAAATGACTTTTTATTAATAACAACTCCAAAAAATATGCCCCACCTGACACCATTATAAAACGGTACTATAATATAGTGTTCCGAACGATGTTGCTTTAATTAATTACCAGATGTGGCTGACAGCCTGAGACTGACTTTGTTGATAAAAAGGAGATGCGACACAAGTCCACGGCCAGACATGTAGTACGCACCTGCAGGAAATTTCTAGAACAGTCACTCATTCATCCGACTGCACAAGCTGCGCATCTTCAAAGGAGTTGTATTCGTCAGTATTTGCCATTTTGTGTACTGCAGGATTAATGAATGTGTATTTACTACTATAAACATATAATGTAACATTTAGTATTTCTGCCTGGCTGACGTCAGCCTTAAAAATGTAGGCCTGGCTTCTTCCTCACAAGCCGAGACGATTGACAAAGACAATACATTCAAGGACATCACTGAAAAGGCAGCTTCGCAGGCGTAACACTGACATATATGACTACATAATTGACATGATTAAAAAAACAGAGTACTCAAGTGGTTATCACACACTGACTCACCGGCTCCACTGTTTTTACACAGATGAACACTAGCCTAAATATATAGCTGTTAGCAGACGCGCTAAAGACGCTAAAACAGCCACTCCACGCCCCTTATGAGGAGACGAGGATGAAGAGAGAGAAAGTCGTCCTCTTCAGGGTCGCTGCTCTACACTCGTGCCGGTGCGGTGCTCTATCGTCAGTGTCTTGACGTTAGCAGACAGTTTACTTCTTCTTCTTCTTCCTTGTGGGTTCCAGGGTCTTTCACTGGAGGGCTGATAGCCGTCAGACAGTGCCGCTTGCCTCCACTCGTTTATAAGTAGAAGATAGCCAGGGACCCCGCCCCACACGTGTAGCTCACCCGTGACGCGTTCGAGTGCATCAACTCCTACTGGAAATTGCTCCAGCTATGCAACCCAGACTCTTGATTATATATATTTTAAACTCTCCTGTGAATAATAATCTGTCTGATAGAGTTTTTCGGCAAAAAAAAAAAAAAAAAAAAAGATTATTAAAGAGTGTCTTGTTTAAATCATTAAAATCGCATCTACCCTTTTTTGTCATAAAAAAAAGTCCAGAATCTATGAAAATGTAAATGTTGACTTCACTGTCCAGTCCATTCCCAGTGTTTCTGCATAGGAAGTCTCAAGTTTCCACATCACACTTGTGTCAGTTGAATACTGGACCAGGGACCAGGATTTGCTTCTAAACTGTTTGTGATATCACAAATCATGCATTTAGGCCCACCACTTAAAATCCGATTTTCATTGAGCACAGAGAAACTTTCAATTCAGCAGATGAATGTAAAAACAGCATCCTAGTGTCAAACTCTCCACATACATCCTTCTGCTGAGTGACGCTCAAACATCCAACTGTTGGAACAAGAAGAAACACATTTTTAAGTAGAAGGGGGGACTTAACTTAAAATAAGTATCACATTTGTGAATAGATATTTATATTGGTGCTTGTTTCCCAGTAGCATACTAACACCACCATGTATGAAACAAGCTTATAGGGAAATCTTCTCTAACATGCAACCACAAATAGATATCATGATGGTTACTTAAACTAGAAAAACACTGCTGTGTTGCAGATGATAGAAAATACTAGAAACACCTAGGCTGACTGATTACACCGGTCTAATTTCTAATCAGATTTTAGGGTGATGTTTGTAATCTGGATCATTATATAAACTGCTAGCAATGCAATGCCAATTGGTGTACTAGTTAAAGATTTTTCAAACATTTTTCTTTGATATTTTGCATGCTTTAATTTTACTTAGTTATGCATACTCTTAGCTTTTGCAAGCAACACATGTTTTCGTTTTCAATTGACCTGGCACAGATGAGGCTGTTCACTGGGAAGCATCAGGCAAGTGATCAAGAGGAAATGGTTGACATTTTGCAGCATAGCAACACCACCACCTCCTAATTTACAGTAGCACCAACATTGTATGAGGCTGTAATACTTTTAGCAAGGGTTCCCATGGATTAGGCTTTAAACACATAAAATTGTTATTAGTAGTAGTAGTAGTAGTAGTAATAGTTGTAGTAGTAGTAGTAGTAGTAGTAGTAGAAGTAATCTAGTATTAATAACACTTTTTTTAAACGTGAGAAAATATAAATGTCCAGTTCTCAGTCAATCAGCAAAAAGTTCCACACAGAGTGGCTTCACAGTCAGAGCCCTACTTGACATTTCAGTTTCTTAACACGTCCATGACCACATAATGTTTGATGAGATTTCCTTCTGTATACTTTACACATTAAAGTATATTACTACTACCAGTAGGCTACTACTACTTCTACTAATCATAACAATGATGATGATGATGATGATAATGATAACATAACATAATAATGATACAATATTATGCTCATATGCATCTGCCTCGTGGTCATAATCATTGTCATATCCCAGTGAACATAATAGCCTCATAATTGCCAACAGCCTGAGATGAGAATAAGGTTAACAGAATGGTTGACTTCCATCAAAACATTCTGCAAGGCAGACACAGCTCTGCATGTTATGGAGGGAGGGAAGCAGGGTAAATTTCCACTCACTCCTCTTAACAGATATAACGGAATTTTCCATTTCACAGAAAACTGCATTTCCCTGCATGCCATGTGCTTTTGCAGTGCGTAGTTCTTCAGCGCCAGCATCAGGTAACTCGAAAGAAGTGGGAGGAGACAACTGCCTGTTATTGTATTGACAACAACAGCCTACATCAACTGCTGTATCCCAGCAGGTATTAAACATTGTGATAACCTGTATGCACACATACTCATATACGTGTGAAAGAATAAGATATAATAATAAGACATAAGGAAACAGTATGAAGTTAGTAAATTAATATTTAACTAACAAAATTGGGTGGGGGTTGAATGAAAAAACAAACAAACAAAAAACATCATGATGACACAAACTGTCTTGATGGAAAAAGAGGTCACAACTGTCTAGATACATACATGGACCAACTGGAAGAAACAAAATAGCACCCACACTTCAAAGTTGAAAACCTGTTACAGAAGTGCTTTAGAAACTGTTAAATGATGATATTTAACATGATATTGTGTTATACAATAGATAAACAGAACTAAAAACACAACCTGCTCAGTGAAAGTAATAAAAAAGTTCATAAATGAATAAAAAAAAAATATTGTATTTCAAAGTATTTCAAAAGTGAAAACTAATTCTGTTTCAGTTTCCAGTTTCAGATAGGAAACTTCTTTGTTTTTTAAAATGGTAAAACTTCTAAAAATAAAAGTAATTTTGCTTTTCAATATAAACCAGTTTACATGTCTGTACAGAGATCATTCAGGACATGTTGATGAAGTCATAACTTCAAATCTGGCTTTGCTTGATTACCATCTTGACTCACAGTGTCATTATGTAAAAGGAACTTTGACCATTATAGTGTATTTATAATTGGCTGTGTTATAAATAAAGAAATTTGGTTGTAAAATTTGGAAATTTTGCAGTAAATGATTTACAAACATCTACCTCTGTGGAGTATTGCAAAGAATGGCATGTGGCACATGCAATAAATGTAACTTTGTTGTTGTCTCCACGTATGTATGAAGAATCCTCCTGTGCCAAAGTCCCCACAAATCATCAGACAGACAGCTGTTTGTCACTGTGCAAACCTCATAGATCACCATCCTATGTTTAATAAGCTTGAATGGAACATGTCCTGTGTTCTAGACAGGGAATCTTTGTGGTGTTTGTTTATACTACAAGAGGAGTAATGATACTCAGACTCATTACCACAGTTCACACCTCTCCCTGGTTTCCTCACAAGCTCTCTTTTTATCTCACACCACAGCATTGATTCAGATTTTCTTTAAACATCTGGATGTCAGAGGAAGCTCAAGGTGAAAAAGGATGTTGTATTGTATTTGTATATTAACCTCATGCTGTATATTACATAACAAAATGTGTGCTGTGTCAGTGCACTGTCTTTGAAACTATTGATTTGCACTGCTACTATAAACCTGAAGCAGTTTGACAGTTGCAGTTCAGGCAGGTTGAAATGTTTTTGCAAATGCAGGAGCTCCATCTAGAGACGTAAACTTGTACTTGCTGGTTCTTATGTGCACTTAAAACCCATTTTAACAAGTCATGTTCAACAAGTCGATTAAAAATGTATCAGTTTAAGAATCATTACATTTGTCTTATAAAGGGATTTTGTCATAATGTTGAAGGATATAATGTAAAGGATTGCTATAGAGAACTATCAACTTCAAATAGAAATACTGTACAGAACTGAAACCTACAACATGTGAAACATCCTGAAACTGGAATCACCTAAATGGAAGGCAGAAGTTTATAATCATTAATTATAAACATTATTATTATAAACATGTCTGCCATGAAAATGGTCCTAACAAGGATGAAGGAAAAAGTTTCTGTTTTCAAGGTGCAGCAAGACCACAGCTCATATTCAAATCAGTCTGTTTCGTCTGTCAGAATTTTAAAATGTGTTTGACTTTAAGGACAACTGGAAAGGATAGAATATGTGGAGTCAAAACCAAAGTAAATCATTCTTATTGGTAACTCCTACAAATTTAATAGACCCCTTTTCATGCAGACATTTGAACTTGTCGCAGCAAGAAAAGCACAGCTGTAAATAATAACATTAATAATGATAATAAGCCATGCCAGTGAGTGATATGCACAAAACCAGAGTGCTGGAACTGGCTCACCTAAATTGGATGCAGCCATCATGAATCTAATCAATTATACATATCATTCTTATTTGCATGTGCAGTCCAGTGCCTACATTAGCTCTGCCCATCTTCACCGAAAACGCTGGTGTGAGTGTGTGTGTGTAAGGAAATGGTTGTTATGGGCTACTTTCAAGATCCTGTAATAATTATCAATGCAAACATTCCACCTACATTTAAATAAACACAAAAAATTGCTATAGACACAAACACACATTCTGTCAAAATAATCTGTTTACTTTGACACTTATCATGTGAGGCAGCTGGATTTGCATGATCACAACATCACCAGATCATGTGAGGACCTGTTAAACAAACCACCTGGTGTGTAAAGTTACTTTGACATCACTCATTTGCTTTTTCATTTTCAATAAGTTCTCAAATAGAACTTGCAACCCCAGTCTTTTATTAACTGTTTATATCTCAATTTTATGAAAAATCACACAGGGTCACCCAATGACTTAGGGGTTGAGACAATGAGCAAGTGACAAACTGGAGGAAAAACTAAAGTGACTTAGTAAGCAGTTGGACCACCAGAACAGCCTCATTGTGACTTGACATTGGTTCTACAGTCTCTGAACTCTAATGGAGGGATTGAACACAATTCTTCCAAAATATAATCCCCCAGCTGGTGTTTTGATGATGGTGGAGAGTGCTGTCTAACATGTCAATCCAAAAACTCCACATTTGTCATCCTGGAAATGATCGCTCCCATCATGATAGAAATGTTTGATCATAGGAAAAAGGTGATCAGACAGAGCAACTTTATATCGACCTGCAGTGACCCTTCCCTCTAAGGAGACAAGGGGATCCAAACCATGCCAGAAAATGGCCCCAACAGCATATCAGACCCACCGGATCCCCTTACTATAGGGGTCAAACATTCAGGCCTGTACCATTCTGTTGGTGTACACCACACATGCATTAATGCACTTGTCAAGAATACGCCAAACAATCTGACCATATCACTGTTTTCCACATCTCTGTAGACGAGTGCCTATTGTTTTTGCACCACTGAACTCTTAAATATGTAAATATGTATTCATCTTTACAATAAGACATTCTCAGTCACCTGAGGAAGAGTTGCTATTCTGTTTTTCCTAACCGACCACAATTTCCGATCCTCTTCTTCCCTTAGATCTAAATGCAGATAACCCTCCTGTCACTGTTGAAATACCAGCAACCAACAATCAACCCTCATTCAAAGTCATTTAGATCTCTTCCTCTTGCCATCTTGATGCAGAATTAAGTAATTAACTAAGAAATTAATCAACTGGGCCTGCTCAGTATTGTTATACATGCCACAGAGCAAAATTGGATGTTTATGGTTTAATTGTACCATGCAGTGCAGCTGTGTTGAAACATCTGCATTCATTATGTTATGTTTCTACTCAGTCATTCAGGGTTTTACTTCTATTTGTATTAGTCAGGCTCAATGCTTCAATATTAATAACAATAATTATAATTATAATAATAATGATGAGAAGAAGAAGAAGAAGAAGAAGAAGAAGAAGAAGAAGAGGGGTGTATAGCTATGCTTATTCACTGTAACATCAGTGTACATCTAGTTGTACATTAAAATAACATATTTTAACTATTTCACAACAATACTGGAATTCATGAAAACATTTTGGAGATAATAATTATGTTTAAACTTTGTTTCAAACATGTAAATTGTAATAATAGACAGTATAATTACAGTAAGGCGCTTACTGTCAAACATCTAACAGTGAGGTGAGAGGTTAGTAAACATTGCACATCCTGGACTGTACCAAACCCGGAGGCAGGGACCTCACAGTAATGTTCGTCACAGTTTTGACGCTGCGGGAAGAATAACTGGTTTCTTTTCCCCTCCGGTCGAGAATCTATCTAATACCATCCGTATATTGACTTTTTAAGGAGCGTTTAAAAGGCAAATATAGCATTTTACCCTTCAAAACATCCACGCCCCACCCCTCCTGTATAAGGAAGTGACCTGTCCGTCCTGTTGTGCTGCTGGGCTCTGAATCAGCTGAGTGAGAGGATCCCGCCCCGTTAGGACTGATATCACCCGTGGTACTCAGGGGATGGTTAGTGACACATTTGTATTTTGCCTATAGACAAAAAAACAGGTCTGTTATCTCTTTTCTTTGAGCTGCATTTGCGTGAAGGATGATTCGTGAGGACCTGACTGTCGCTTCTTTCAACCGGGCTGCTTTGAAGCGAGTGTTCGCATTTGGTGAGTCATTGATGCACCTGATATTTAGCTAGCTAATTGTGTTTATTACGGTGCTATTTTCTATATGTTGTCGTTATATAACTCCTTAATTTACACAGCTGCTAACGTTTAAGTAATTGTAATGATTCGTTAATAGCTAGCTATATCTTTGAATACTCCATAGTTCATTTTTAGTAATAACGAAAACGAGCTAGCTTTACACGAATATCTTTACAACTATAACATTGTCTTACTTGCTTTCTAGTTAATGAGGCTGATCTTATCCAGTCTGTGGTTTGTAGTCGTGCTGTTACATAATACACTCAGTGATGCTACAGTACACTCGAGGCCAAAAGCTGCTGCGGCCAAACTGTCTTTTGGCCACAGTTTATGTTGTCTTCCTCTCATGTGCCCTCTCACAGCTGGACACTGTCATACAAAAGCCTCTCATGGTGGTGGTGGTGATGGTGGTGTCAGTCAGGTGACACAGTCCAGCCTTGTTGCAGCTACACACAGTGTGTTTGCAGTTCACCCTATGTATAGTCCACCCTCAAAGCACACACTTCCAATATGTAGAAACGTATGGGTGTTTTTTTTTAATTGCACGTGTTCTTCTGAGAAATACCATGGGGAAGTGGGAGTTTACGTTTCCTTCTGCTTGGTTTACACAATTTGACTATCTAAACTGTCACCTGTCCACATCTGCATTTGCTTGATGGTTGCACTCATATTTTATTTATTGTTTTGCAGGAAGACTTATAGATTGTCTGAAGAGAAACATCTGAACACAGTCTGTGTAGAGTAGGATTTCTTAATCAAGGTGTATGTAGTTGCCATTTAGATTGATTCTTCTTTTATGTATTCAACATTCAAGCATTTTAATATTCTTACCAAAGCTGTCAGCAGGGGGGTGAAAAAGCACTTTGGAAAGTTTAATCCACCAGTGACAGGGCTATAGGATTTTAAGACTCAGGTCACGAGTCCAGCATGTGGCTTTCATGGGTAAAAAGTGTTTTTTTGCCTGGTGTGATTAGAAAAGGACATTACATTCATATTTCATTACATTTCAACACATTTTCGTGACAGAAGGCCTTATTTTTTTTACCATAAATGTTACCAAAACATGAGTTGATGGTATTATACAGTCATTGGTATTTTGAAATAAATATGGTGTCAGTGACCTTTTTTTATTTTAGCCACATACAAAAGGACACAATAATATGACAGATTATTCCCAAACTTCATTTTCTCCTGAATTAAAGTGCATATTAACAGTTTGTAAAAAATACCACATCCAATTAAATACGGAGAACATGACCCTCTATCTCCTATCTGTACTTTTTGACTGATAAGTAACAAAAAAATACAGTATAGAAATACCAGTGATGAGTTTCAGGTTATTTAGAAACAGTGTGACCATTACATAGCCTTGACAGTTTTATTTTCAACTCATATTATATCACTTCCTGATAAACAATTTTAAGGAACTACCAAGAATATGTATGCTATGTCATTTTTAATATAATATTGTAAACTAAACAAAAATCAATATCAGTATTAGCCTCTAAAACCAATGATCATTTCCAGCAGAACATACCAGGAAGCTGACTCAGGAGATGAAACGAGACCTGACTTCTTCATCACATGTTCATTGCTAATTGTACTAGTTATCTCCCAGTTTTCTCTTGTTCACTGACAGTCTCGCTCTCCTGTCATTTCTTTACAAGAAAAAAACAACTCTTCATCCTCCCTCTAATTCTCCTGGGTCAAGAACTGGGTTAGGCTTTTGTTCCTGCATTAATATACTTAAGGTCTGTTGTAGTCAGTGTGTAAATGATATTTTCAGAAACAATTAACCCATCGATTATTTTTAGATGTAGTGATTAATTGTTTAGCCTATAAAATGTAAAAAGCAACAAAAATACATGTTAAGTGATCAGAGGTTGGTATTTGACCTTGATATTGCTTATTTTAACTGCAGTATTATATTAATAAAGATATGAGATGAGGTAAATCAGTAAATGCTAACATTTTTAAAGCTTGAACCAACACACATCGGGTATTGGTATTTCATAAATGACTGAAAATGAATCAGATATTACATTTTTATTGATTATTTCTCTGTCAATCAGCTGATCAGCACTAATGCATCTTGGTCTGTCAGCACGTGTTATTGGGCTTTTCCACGATAGCAAAGCCTCTCTCAGCTCCGTCACAGGGAGTCCAGATGTCTAGGCTCCTCTAATCCTGCCTTCATACTCCCCATCCACTTTAGCTGTATTCAAATACACTACACTACACTACACACACACGCACACATACACACACACACACACACACACACATACATACATACACCGCTGCCTTTGTCGTGTATATGAAAGTAAAAAATCAGTATACGTATTATTTGGGTACTAATTTAAATGTTTCTGTTCAGTGTTCAGTGCATTTAAATGAACAATGGATCAAATGACAAACCCTCAGATACAGTAATTATCACCCGAGTCTGCATTCCTCTTCAGCTCTGCAGTGTATCTTTCAGCTCATTGTTTTTGTTTGGTCTTACATCAGACAAAAATGACTGTTTGGGTCACACTCACCGTTCCAGCTTTTTTTCCTCAAACACTACCCAAAGCCCAGCACCAAACAGCAGACAGACAAAGTTAGCATCTACCTTGTAAGAAGCCAGCTATTTTTTGTCAGGAGTGTGTGTAAATGGTAGCTAAAAGGAGAGTGAATATTGGATTTGGATTTGTCAAGTTGCCAAGAATATGACTCAAAAATAAATGCTTGGGTTGTGCAAGAAGCAACTGCTTACTAACACATTTGTCCTATCAACTGTATAATGTGACAGTCAAGTAGCCAAAGAAATCAATGCATTCAGCTTTTAATTCCACTATGTACAGAAGAAAGGAGCAAACTGTGTCACTCATTGTATTTATACACTGTCCATAACTTGTGTTTCTCATAGAAGTTCATGCAGAGCCAGAGTATGTAAAAAAAAAAAGGACTCCTCCTTCCTCAGATTGAGAGACAGGTCAATCAGGCAAACATTGACCAGTCATGAATGAGGACATTTGTCTCCTTTGCCCCGTGGCTTGTGTGTGTCAGTGAACAGCGCTAATTGGCTAATTTTATTTGCCATAAACAAGTCTCTGAGGCAGAGGGATATCCAACAGGTTGCAGACAGACAGATACTATCACATAACTGATTCTTCTTCTTGTGAGTTTCTTCAACCTTCTGCCTTTTAGCTCAAAACTTGTTGTTTGTCTTTCCTGTTTTCCAGACATATTGTGCTGAACATGCTGGGATCAGATTGATGTGTCATGGATCCTGAGGAGTTGGAGCTGCAGAATGACTACCGTTACCGTAGCTATGCGTCAGTCATCGAGAAAGCGCTGCGAAACTTTGAGTCCTCGAGCGAGTGGGCCGATCTCATTTCCTCTCTGGGAAAGCTCAACAAGGTACAGTATGATGCACAGATGTGACCTGATGCCTTAAAGATTTAGCTGCTAATGACTTTCTGCTGATAGCTCTGTTTACTGTATGTGTATAGACATTTCTACACCCAGTTATGCACACAGTAAAGTCTCTCAACATAACCAATGATCTGTTTCCCCACTGTTTACTTGGAATTAACATTAGTATTCACAGTTATTAGATGTAGATATGCAGGTGTTACTTCCACTTCTCTGTACAGTTATGAGGAAGTTCTTGTTTCTCACAAGACTCTTATTATTCAAGTCTTCTGGCTATTCATTTTGGGCAATAAAAATGCCACCTTTCTATTTACTTGTAGAGCAGATGTTTACTTTGGAGTGTCTGTGTGTATTGAAGCATACCAGTTGGTCCTTTAAGTACACAGAGAATGTGAGAGAGAGAAATTTGTCATATGTTAAACATGAAACTGAACAACAGTAAACACTAAGTCCTGTTATTCTTGTACATCTGTGTGGTTTTGTTTATTGATCTGCCTAATTCTCACTTACTGTATAAACTCTTTGATCAATGGCGAACCCAGTTTTTTAACTTCTGCTTCTCTCTCTCTCTCTCTCTCTCTCTCTCTCTCTCTCTCTCTCTCTCTCTCTCTCTCTCTCTCTCTCTCTCTCTGTCTCTCTCTCTTTCTCTTTCTCTTTCTCTCTCTCTCTCTCTCTCTGTCTCTCTCTGTCTGTCTGTGTCTCTCTGTCTCTCTGTCTCTGTCTCTGTCTCTGTCTCTGTATCAGGCCCTGCAGAGTAACATTCGTTACTCGCTCCTGCCCAAGAGGCAGATCATAGGGAAGCGTCTTGCCCAGTGTCTGCACCCGGCCCTCCCCAGTGGAGTGCACCTCAAGGCTCTGGAGACCTATGAGGTCATCTTCAAAATCATCGGATCAAAATGGCTGGCCAAGGATCTGTTCATTTACAGGTGAATAAACAGAGCAGTTTACTGCATCAAGACAAGAGCTGGCCTCATATGTGCAGCTTTTTTATGAGGTAACTCTTTGATGCGTGTCTGTTTTTTTAGCTCAGGATTGTTTCCGCTGTTGGGCCATGCAGCCATGGCAGTGAAGCCTGTCCTGCTGACACTATACGAGCGTTACTATCTCCCGCTGCAGAGGGCTTTGCTGCCAAGTCTTCAGGCTTTCATAACAGGACTTCTGCCAGGCCTGGAGGAGGGACTGGAGGTCTACGACAGGTACTCAGCACATACTGTTTTTGTTGGAAGATGATATCATCTTAAATAATATCAGACGTAACCTTTGTTGTTGTACTTAAAACATAATTTCATTTCATACTAATATAATCCAATATTTGAAACACTTCTGAAGCTAATATATTGAAGAGTTGCTCTGTGTTTTGGGGTGTTATAATTTGCAATTTTCACACATGAATAATCAAAAAGTTAGGCCCCCACTCAGAAATACAGATTTATTAGTTGACATATTATTGAACGCATGTCAGTGAGTTTTGACCACATTGTGCTCTTACTTTGTCCAGGACTGATGCTTTGCTGCTCAAGTTGTCATTGCTGGTGGGTCAGCAGGTTTTCTATGGTGCCCTGTGGGGCAGTATGCTGGTCAGCCCCTTGGTGCGACTGCCCGCCACAGTCTTCATAGTCACACACTTTGACCGCATGTTGACCCTGCACCAGCAAGCATACATGCTCGGCTTCGACCATCGCCTTGTGGTGAGTGTGTTTGTCATTCTTGTCACATTTGGTGTGGAGAACATTTTTAATATTTTCCATTAGGGAAATTTAGTTTGATAATGTTTCAGTTTACTTGTAAAGTCTACACTATCAACATTTTTTGTCAGCTGTTTGAACTTCTCGGCCTCTGTCTGTTTCCAGGTGAAGTCAGTGTGTCTTTCTCTGCAAGATTCTAATGTCTTGGTGCAGAGGAACACATTAGAAATCCTGCTCTTCTTTTTCCCTTTTGCTAAATGCCTGGTAGGTTCACACATTAAATTGCTTGTTTGTTTTTCTTGACAACATCTTTGATTCTAAGTGTGTCTGCACTCCTCGTCTTGGCATCGTTGTAGAGCAATTAGAGTTCCGTAACATATTTTTTCTCTATCCAAAGAAGACTTAATTTAATTACAACCTGGGTCTTATTTTCATTCACTGTGATGAAAATTTTACAGTCCAGTGAGATCCAGGGATATTACAATATTGTCATATTAGGGCAAGTAATACAGATGAGACAATTAAACATGTGGTAAACAAATGTATAATATTGCCTAATTATCCAAACACTTCTTGGGAGGAGAATATATAATGTTAAAACTATTCCCAATCTGTGTGTTGTAAATGTCCATGAGATTGGACAGTTATGTTTAATTAACTCAATTATTGAGATAATTGGGTTTAACTAGTTTGCTGCTTACCCTCGTGATGCAGCAATGTTCCTAATATTATTAAATCACAACAATTAATTTGGTAAAGTAAATGTCATCATGGTTGATAGAATTGTCGGCCAAAAGCACAAATGTTAGATTCAAGTGAAAAAACAGAATAACTTTGATATTATATTTCTTTACATTGCACACCGTGATGGCTGTTATTGGTATTGTCAGCTATCATTATCATTGCTGATGTTTGCAACATAAATATCTTGTCCAATCCTGTGCAGCAGAACATGGAACAGACTTGCAGGAAATGTAAAGATCTTCTTTAACTGTCAAATATTTTGTATTGAAATGACTTTTGTGAACGGTCTCCGATATTATTTCCTATTTCTGTTCTGAACTTGATGTCTGTCCTATCATTACTCTCCTATTGTTTCCTAGTCCTCATCAGCTACATCTGTGTTGTTGGTTTAGGATCCAGCGGAGACCAGCATTACTATGAGTGTTGAAGAGATGATCACATTGTCGTCTGCAGCGTCACTTACCCTACTCCGCAGAGACATGTCCCTCAACAGACGCCTCTACGCCTGGCTCCTAGGTTCTTATTAGTAGAATACACTTAAGTGATGAATCGTGTGTATAAAACTACTGTTAGGCAGAGCTTGGTCAATTACTAGTTCTCTCAGTTTGCATGCTAAAGTTTGTCTTTGTGTGTGTGTGTGTGTGTGTGCGTGCATGCGTTTTAAGGCACAGACACAAAAGGAGAAATGGTGGCACCGCATCCCACCCTCTCCACTACTGCAGAGGAACATACATCCTTTTACTTCAACAACTACTCCAAAGATTTCATTGTGCAGGTACCTCACTCATGGAATAGCACACAGATACATACCAAAACTGAAAAAATACATGAAGATCAACTTAGATGAAAGAATAAAGATAGGAAACGGGGTGAAACAGCTGGCCTGGCTCTGTCCTACGGTAACAAAATCCATATACAGGCACCTCTAAACTCAATTATCAAGGTGATATAGCTTGTTTGTTTAATCCTTATAAAAACGGAAGTGTGAAAGCAACACATGGTGTTATTGGGGCGCTATTTCTTGGCGGGGGAAGAGTAACTTGTTCCGGACAACCAGTGGAGACTCCAGGAAGTTACTGTGCCCCGGCCAAGAAATAGTCCTGCACTTTGCCTTTATCGAAATCTTAACTGAAGTAAACATGATGTCTAAACTAAACTTTCACACTACTTGTACAAAAATATTAAAAGAAGCCTAACATTTCACATTTTGGTCAGGTGTGTCTGTTTGAACAGTGCATTAATCTATGTTTGTCTCCTGTTCCTCTCTTCCTTGTCTGTTGGTCTTTGACTTCAGGCTCTGATTAACATCCTCAAACAGAAGGATTTGGAGAGCAACCCGGAGAACGTAACTGGATACCTCAGGCCTTTTCGCATCATCATCAGTTTGCTTGATAAACCGGAAATAGGTAGGCAGCACTGAGCAGTACAGCACACAAAAACATCAAAGCACTAGATCCACCACTCTTAGTTGATCTCTAAGCCCTTATGTGATGCCTCTGATCAGGTCCAGTGGTCTTGAGTAGTGTGCTGTTGGAGGTGGTCCGAGCCTTCTACAGCTACTGTCAAGAGATGGTGGGGGAGGAAACCACCACCAGCTCTGGGCTCTCAGGAAACCAGCTGGCCAGGTGAGGACAACAGATGAGAGAACAGATGCAATGATGTTGACTGTCAAAATAATGAAGGTTTAACTGAAAATGAAGTCAGTTATATGTCAGAATGAGCTCAGTAACAGATGGTGCTTTTCTTATGTTTTGTTTCTCATGTTATGTTTTCTTCTTTTTTAAACAGTAAAATAAAAGAGAATAAGAATGCTTCAGAGATTATAAAGGCGATGAACATGCTCATAAGCTCCATGAACAGTGAATACTTGTGGGAGTACATGACCCGACGCTTCTGCGCTTCTCTACGGTAAGTCGGGAATGACTTTGACACAGAATTCTTAATTATAATCCTTAATTATAATGGGGAATTCTGCTTGTTAATACTTAAACCTAGCAGGTTTACAGTATATTGTGTCAGCCCAGAAAATGCAAGATCATAGCTGAAAGTCAGCATTCACATAGTACACTGTAAAGCAGCACTGCCAGGAACATACACAACATATATTCTGACTCAAATATCAATCAACCACCATCACTTTCTTTCTGTCTTAACTCTATAGTGACAAAGATGACCCACCAACACCTCCTGAGCAGGACCGCAGTCACCCTGCTCCCTCTGTCACAGAGATGTCCAATCTCGTCATTTTCCTGCTCGATGTTCTTCCTCTGGTGAATAACCCACACACTTACATATCGTAGTTCTCTCCCTTGTGAAAATGTATTTGTCAGAAAAACCAGAATGTTGGGGTTTGACATTATAGAAATATTCAACAAGTATTAAAAATGTAGACAAGCTGAAAAACACATTTTTCATGTTTTCTTTTGTTGACATTTTTGTATCCCTCTGGCACTCAGATACAGTTAGGTTTAAACAAATATTTGCTATTATACAGCACTAGTTGACCCAAGTCTGTCTCATGAATATGTTTTGAACAAATGTCTATACACAGACAGTATGTTCAAAATGCTAGTATTTTCCCACAGGAGCTCCATGCTGATATCCAGTCCCAGTTTCTTCCTGAAATGCTGAGCACCATGCTCCAAAATCTGTGCAGCCACATCGACTCCGTCAGCCTGGAAGATGTCACACAGGGCCTGCGCACCTGCTTCAGGGTCCTGAGTAAGATCCAGATGCCTGTGGCTTATATGGATGTTGAGGCAGGGGCACAGACAGAGGAGATGGAGTCACAGACATTAGAAGAGGAAGGAAAAAATGCACAGGTTAGGCATTTCAAAGTCTGTCCCAATGTGGTTTATGTTTATTTTATGTTTTTGATGTTGACTGTCTCATCTTATGAATAGTCCTTTATCCAGGATATGGAGCAGGAGGAAGAGAAAGATGGCAGTGTTGGTCAGCCTATTGCTCACCATGAACTTGAAGAGCTGAACAGAGATGAAGGGGATGAGGCAGAACCTGCAGATGGTGTTTACCCAACACTCAGGTCTGAGGACAGTGGATTGGGAATCAGCGCCTCACCATCAGAGCAGCATCTCCTGCCAGGGATGGGGACTGAGGGAAATGGAATTTGCAAAGAGGGTGAAAGAGTGTGGAGGAAGGGAGGCAGTATAGACTCCATGACCCAGTGTCTGCAGGACATCCTGGCCTCCATAGCCACAAGGTAAACTACTGAGATATTGTCATATTAGTCATCATCTAGATAGAACTCTGGGCCTCTTTTGATCAATTCCCTAAATATTTTCACTCCTCACATGTTTCAGATACCTGCTGGTGCAGGTGGAGGATGTCAGGGGAGAAGAGGAAGAGCCTCAGCCTGACCTAACCACTGTCTCTGTGGATCAGAAGACTTTGTTGACAGGCATTGGTGGACGGGAAATTAAAGACAAACTGACTGAACTGTTCACTCCAAACAAGCTTAAACACCACTCTACATCTGTATCTGATACCCCGGCCTCAGCAGCCCCCACGGAGAAGAAAAAAGAACGTGCACATGCAGGGTGTCTGGACTGGGCAGCTGGCTACATGCCCCGAGGCAGGGCAGAGATCTCTGAGGCCTGTCGACAGGCCTTCACTGCCACCTGCCACCTGCTGCTGGAGTGCACTACCTTCCCTGTCTACCTAACTGAAGAGGAGACTCTGGCTCTCCATACAGACATGTTTGGTCTTACAGGTCAGCTCACAATTTGATTGGATTCATCCAGCTGAGGTTAAACTACTCCTAGCTATGTGCTTTAACCCACAAAGTAGTAATCAAGTGCATTTGTTTTCCATAGGCAGTGATGTGGACACCCTGCCAGTGTGGCTAAGGTCCTTGATGACACTGTGCTGCCTGTCCAGGGACTACAGCATCCAACACACTGCAGTGGCCTCTCTGTTGGAGCTCATCAACCACTCTCAATCCTTAGCACTTGTGATCCAGGACAAGCACAGACGCTACCAGAACTCTGACTCTAATCCTCTGAGCGGGCGGCTGCAGATGGTCACTGTGCCACCCATCTACCCTGCTGTGCTTCATGCCATAGATGGCACAGATTTCTATCAGGTTAGGTGGGAAAATGTTTGTGGAATTCAAATTTGTACTTTAAGTGTGGTATTTAAAGTTTTGTGATTTTGTGCTGTGACCCAGAGGGTGTCCCAGGTACTTTGGAGCCAGCTGGACATGGAGCGCAGAGAACAGCACACTTCCTGTGTGGAACTCTTTTACAGGCTTCACTGTTTGGCTCCATCAGCATCCATCTGCGAAGAGATAATCTGCCAGGCACTATTGCACAAAGACAAGGTGAATATACCTGCACACATGCTGACCCACATTTGTTTCACACATTTTCATTTTCTCCCAGTATCTTCTAGATGTGTCAGTTTTACTGAGACACACCAACGGTCCTACTAGGTCATAGGATGAGATAAGCAAATAAGCTAAAGACTTGTGAACACTATGTGCCTTGTTTTTTTTTTTGCCCCAGGCTGTTAGGCTGGAAGCACTGCACCGCTTCACTGTTCTATGGCACCTGACCCGGGAGATCCACACCAACAGGACCATGTCCCTCAGACGCTCCTTTGACCGGTAAGTACATGGTTGAAAAGCAGTGAGCAGTAAAGACAAATGTAAGGTTAATGTCTATAATTTTTCATCTTTGTTATTCTTTCTGTCCCAAGCATATGTAGCTGAGATGTTCACCATATGTGTCAGCTCTACTGTGATGATGTATTAACATGCTACATATTGGTGTCAACTTCCACAGAGAACCAATACAGAGCAGTTAGCAATTTCCCAATTTGAATATATAAACAACATGATAAACTCAAACCAGACTGCCCACATGTCCTAAAACTGCAGTTTGAGTCAGAGCCAAGACATAGTCTCCCTCTTTGTATCCCATGTTGAGACGCACTGGGTGAACTCTCTGAAATTTTTGATAATTATTTTTATGGCATTGTCTTTTGTGTGGCACCACCAATAGCCGGTGATGCATGCTTCATGACAAAGAAGGTACAAATGACAAAGAACAGCTCAGAGTGACAAAAACTGTGCCAGGCAAGCTGATTCTTAGTTGTCCTAATATTGTCACACTTCAGGAGAGAAACCATTTTAATTTAGGTAACAGTGCTACTCTCTGGTCAAAACTGACATGTTTTGCCCCACTTGTGATAAATATTTAAGGATACCAAATTCATCTCTTCTTTTTGTTTGTAGTTTGCCATGAGCATGAATGCCTCACTGGATCATGGCTATAGACTTTGAGTTTTCTACAGCTGGGACAGATTTAAACCTCTGTGTGTCTCTTTCAGGTCTCTGTGTGTCGTGGTGGACAGTCTAAGCTGTACAGATGGTTCAGTAAGTGCAGCAGCGCAGTGCTGGCTGGCCAGGGCTCTGTCCCTCAATGACGTGATCCGGATCCTGGAGCCTATTCTGTTATTGCTGCTTCACCCAACTACTCAACGCTGCAACATTCAGAGCGCCAAACAAAATCTCACTGCTGGTAAATTCATTTGTCAGCATGTTGGATGGGTGAAATAATTTGATAGAAAAAACATGACTGTGGCTATACGCTGTGTGTTTTTTGGTAAACTAATATGCATTTTGTTTTAAAGGCAACCTGAAGGCTCTAAACAATAGAAGTCGATCCTCCACAAAAACATCTGGGTCAGATGCAGATGCCATGGCCACAGAGGTCACCAGCTTAAATCTCCTGAACATTGTGGACCGGGAATTCATGTGGGCAGAGTTAGACAGTGATCCTGAGTTAGCCAAACTACCAGACACTTTAGTAGTATCCCGGAGTGAGAGTGAAGAGACAGAGGAGGGGGAGGAGGGTAGAGAGGAGGACGAGGAGGAGGAGGAGCCAGAGAGCGAACACACTGAGTCAGCTGACACCAGTGGTGCCCAGGTATCCACAGAGAACTCCAGCTCTGGTTCTGTCCCCTATCGCAGCATTGAAGAAGGAGGCCTGGTCAATGGCCTGCGGAGGGTAGAGTCCGAGCACACACAGGCATCGGATTCACTGTCAAGTGAGGATGAGGAAGATGTAGAGCTGGAGGCCATGGCCAGGTCTCGCCTGTTAAAACAGGAGCGTGAGAAGAGAGAGGCGATCGACTCTCTGTTCCGTCATGTGCTGCTGTATCCTGTGGCAGGCGGTTGGCGCCATCTGCTTCAAGGCTTGGCTCTGCTAGACAGCCTTCTGAGGAGTAGTGCTCAGTGCCCTCTGGTGGATGCCCTCTCCTCCACCTCTCTGGACACGAGCTCTGCTGCACATTTAAATCTGGTCTCCAACCTCTTGCAGCGCCACCAACAAGCTCAGGATGGCAAAGGTTTCTACGGCTCCTTGCTTTCCCCTTCCTCCTCCCCCTCTGTGCCCCCATCCCTGATTATTGAACTGTTAGTGTCCTTGTGCCTGCGATTTCTGCGCTCCCATTACCCTTCCTACCTGAGTCTTGGTCCTCTTGACTCGCAGGGAAACAGAGAGGTTCAGGTAAAGAGTGTGGAGGTGCTGACACGGTTGGTGAACCAGCTTGGTTGTGTGGCACGGGGACAAGAAGGCAGCGGGGCCAGTGTGGAGCACATCCGCAGACTTCTCTCCGGATGTAAAGTGCAGCAATATGCTCTGCTTACTCTTTCTGCATCCATGTATGTCAGCCAGAGGGGAATGGACAAGGGAGCACCCAGGAGTGTGGACATGCTGGATCAGCAGGGAGCCCTGTCAGAGGAGAGCCTGGTGAATGTTGGAACAGGGGGGCAGGAGCAGTACCCCTTACAAATGGAATTACTAAAACTCCTCCAGGCTCTTATAGTCCTGGAATACCATGTGTGGCCGGGTGGGGCTGTCTCTGCAGCTGGGTCAAGTGGATCTGGCCAGCCTGGGGAGCCTCGTGAAATCCCGACTGCTACCACCCCCCTTGCTCGTGAGTGGCAAACCGCTGTCCTTTTCCAGCAGTCCATCAAGGCGGCCCAGTACGTCCAAAGCCACCCCATCACAGCTCAAGGAATGTTTGTCTCTGCTGCTGCGAGGGCTCTGCAGCCACAGTATGGCTATTCCATGCACCCCCACTGGGTTTCACTGCTGTGCTCCTCTCTGCCCTACTTGGGTCGCTCATTAGGCATTATTGTGGCTCCTCTTATCAGTCAGATATGCAGGAACTTGGATGAGCTGGTCAAGCTTTATGAACATGACGGAGGAAAGACAAATCAGAGGTAAAACTGGCACCACTGAAAACGCAAACATAATATCTAATTTGTCTCATTTGTGGCATATGGTGTTGTTTTTATGTGCTGCATATCATGCATTTATAATCATGCATATCTTCATCATGTAGATCATCAAGAGGCTCCTGTTTCTCACTGAGGACTGGGCACTATAATAGTGCTTTAAGTTAAATATCTGATTTATGTTTCTGTCTTCTGGTCAGCCTGAGTGGCAGGAAGGAGAACATTGCCCCTGACTACCCTCTAACTCTGCTAGAAGGTCTCACCACCATTACACATTACTGTCTATTGGACAACAAGAGAGTAAGGAATGAAGCCCACACATACACACACACAGATATGTACCTCGTATATCCATGTGAGTGTAAATATTTTTTTTCTCTCTCTCTTTCTGTCAGTCCTTGGTTGCCTGTGATCCTGTGGATGTCCGTAATGCACGCAATGCAGTGATTGAGGCCCTGCCGCACATGCTCAGTAGTATGGCACTATTATGGGGTGTGGTCATGAGAGAAGAGTTTCAGAGACGGGTGTCTGACACTGGACAGAGCAGCAGACACACTTCTTCCTCTGTCTACTTTAAAAGCACCAAGGTGTGTGTGTGTTTAGCCCATCTGCACATATTTGTGTGGCAATTTTCAACTATTAACAGTGTGAATATTTGTAGATTCTACGGCAGAGGATCCTGGAGTTCCTGCTCCCACTGACTGGGCAGTATGGTGTTCAGCTCATGGCTTCACTGGGAGTGGTGTGGAGCAGCAGGAAGAGTAAGAGGAGACATAAAAACAAAGTAAGAGCTGTAATATGTCTAGAAACAAAAAAAAATAAGACAAACTCAAAGGCTTCAGAGCACCTGCAGCATCATTACACTCCACTCTTCTTTAGGTTTTACCTGTGGCCAGTGAGTCTCGCCTAACCATTGTGGATCTGGTGAAATCATTGAACACCATGCACACAGATACCATCCTACATTTGGTCAAAGAGGTGGTGAAAAAACCACATCAGATAAAAGGAGATCAGGTATGTAAAAATGTATATGTGCACACATGCCAACTTGTATTCAGGAAGTTTCAGTGAAAGTTGATTTTCACCAGTTTTTGTCAAATTTTGTCGGTGTCCTCTCCAGAAGTCAACTCTGGTAGATATCCCCATGTTACAGTTCAGCTACGCCTATATCCAGAGGTAAGAAGCAAAGAACAACACATGAACTCAAATTTAGTGAGGTGATTCTACAAATGCTCACTTTTATTATCTCTTTTTGTATGTAGTATTTCAGCTCAGGCCCTGCAGGAAAACATCGCTCCTCTCCTCAGTCTTTTACGGGAGTCTGTGCAGCTCAACCTGGCCCCGCCTGGGCACTTCTTACTGCTGGGGTCAGTTTTTACACATTCATCCTTTATTCAATACTCTCATCAGTAGTAGTAGGACTTCTATATTACAGAATACTCTCGTGCATCCCTTATATAGACAGAATTACGGCATACCCACCAAAAAAGCTCATATACTGTACATAATGGTCAGACTACACTTTCATGACAGTCACAATGAAAGGCTAACTATTTGCATTATTTAAAAAAAAAAATAATACAATTTTGGGGAAAATTCATTAACAATTTGTATTTTGCAGAATCCTCAATGAAATTGTTAACAGGCTCCCCAACCTGGACAATAAGAAGGACACCCGAGATCTGCAGGTATGATGCATGCTTTATAACTACAGCTATGATTGAAATAGCAAGGAAGTGTGTGTGTGGGTGTGTGTGTGTGTTAGAGAGAGAAACTGTAGTGATATTGATCATGGTATTATTGTGCAGGAGGTGACTCAACGGATCCTTGAGGCAGTGGGTGGGATTGCAGGGTCATCTCTGGAGCAGACCAGTTGGCTCAGTCGCAGCCTAGAGGTCAAAGTTCAGCCACAGGTGTGCGCCGAGGCAGACGAGCCTGATGACGCAGAAATGGATGGTGACCATTATGGTAACTATAGACACCTCTGATAAATTCACAATAGAATACTGTACAATAATAAACCCAATTAGGATCAATTTAGTTAGATTTATGTCTGATTGGACCAGGTAGACCTTACAAATCACTACTGCTGCCATAGAAACACTGCTTTCCCCATTGTACACTTCAGCTTTCAGTTCATAGATGGAAGTGTCTATTTTTCTTGTCAAATGTGACCTTGAATTAGAAACCTGCCACTGTATCCATGGAAACCCAGTGGCCCCAGCTGCCATCTGTAAACTAGGAGAGGCACAGATGACAGACTTTCTTCAATAATGTCAGACAAACGTGAAGTTGTGGTTCAAATTCAAGTTTATTTTTATTCCATATACTGATTGAAGTGTAAATTTAAAGGTGAATTCACAGGGTTTATTTATTGCAATAATTAGAATTCATATTTGCAAAAAGATCTCCTGCTTGCTTGGCTGAGAGATGATTGTAATGAGACAGACTTATATGTCACAGAGCATTTCATAACCCTCAGAGACTAACAGTTGTCTTTTAATTAATTAAAATTAATTAATTTAAAATGGTGTCTGCACCTGGTCCTTATGCTGGGAAGATGCATCTGACCAGTTTCATTACAGTCATTCACATTCACAGTTGGTGGATAATTGCAATTTCCCTCACACTGATGTAACAAAGAAAAATACCTGAGTCATTAGTTCAGATGCGTCCATACAGATGTACTGCATGCTCTGTGACATATAAAATGGATCATGATGGTATAAGGAAAAGATCTTAAAGACTTTAGGGAGTTCATCATTGGACTCAGAATGTAGGAGATTCAGTCACTTATACTTGCTTGATAAGCTTAGTAAACATTTGCACATGAATTCACTGTTCTGTTTTCTGTTGTCAGAATCGATGGCCCAAGCTAGCACCATGGTCTCCTCCTCGGCTCCCTCAGCTTACAGCGTGCAGGCTCTTGTACTCCTGGCTGAGGTAAGAGTTTTTCAGGTTTTATTTGTGACAACTGTGTGTGTGTGTGTGTGTGTGTGTGTGTGTGTGTGTGTGTGTGTGTGTGTGTGTGTGTGTGTGTGTGTGTGTGTGTGTGTGTGTGTGTGTGTGTGTGTGTGTGTGTGGTAGGTTCTATTTAACACACTTTTCACTGTGTAGATCTTGGCACCACTTCTTGACATGGTATATCGCAGTGATGAGAAGGAGAAAGCGGTTCCTCTCATTTCTCGGCTCATGTACTATGTTTTCCCGTACCTGAAGAACCACAGGTAATTACTGCAGGTGTTTGATTCATCTTACTGCTTACTGTTACACTAATCTTTTGTCATGGGAAAAAACCTTCAGCTACTACTCTATATTTAGGCATTACACAAGTAAACTGAGTCTGGTCCATGGAGCAGGAACTGAATCACAAACCGAGAAACATGGTCTTTTATACCCAACGTAGCTCTGCCTGCAGTGGAGCTCATTTTCCCTAACTCCTCCTTGCTTTCATGACCTTCAATGTTGCAGTATATTGGCAGTGTTCCAAATATCAGTCATTTGAGTTACCATTATTTCTGAGAATAAAAAGAAGTGGCACACAACCTTTTAATGATCTTTTAACTTTTCTGAGTCATAACAGTCATATATTTCAACTTTAATCGTATGATTACTGACCTTATATATTTAACTGATTAGTGTCTCTTATACATTTTAGTCATTGACAGTTCTGGCTTATGCTGACTGGTTGCTTCATTATCTCAAAATAATCACTGTAGATAGACGGTGTCATAACAAAACACTTCTCTCCTTCAGTGCCTACAACATGCCCAGCTTTGAGGCGGGTGCTCAGCTGCTGAGCAGTCTGAGCGGATATGCCTATACCAAAAGGGCCTGGAGGAAAGAGGTCTTTGAGCTCTTCATGGACCCCCTTTTCTTCACCATGGATGCCACCTGTTCACAGAGGTTAGTATGTTTGAAAATTATAGGATGGAAATGTATTTCCAGACAGCCATTTAATACTGATTTAGATTTTTCAAGAATACTAAAAGACACACACACTCATTATTACTAATCACATAAATCAAATTACATGTAGGGTATTTACATACTATATCATACAGAATTACTGAAAGGTGGTTTGTGTGTATTAGGTATTGGCTCATGAAATCAAGGCATTCTGTGTGATTAATACAAGAGGCAGAGCATTCAATGAATCAACTCGCAAAGTGAATTAACTAGAAATATGAAGAATCAGAATACATTCCTACAGTGCAAAACCAAAGTAATACCTAATATAGTGATTAAAGGAGAAGAAGACCCTTGTAAAGACGACCTTGAGAAGACCTTGAAACATCCTATTAGCATAATATAATGATAATGGTAGTAGTTGGCAGTATAGCTGTTTTGCTTACTTGCTAAGTGCTGCAGCATGTAGACAGGGTTTGTTGAACACAGAGAGATTCAGTCTGCTGCAGCACATAAGAGGGTCCAGTGACCACAATACTGATTCAGTGGCAAACAAATTCAGGAATCGACACATCTGAAGGTTGAGACTCTGCAAAGAAAAAGTTCTTCCTCAAATATTCTCGTCTTGTCCTGGGTTGTTCCAGCCATGAAATTGGAAATACCTGACCACCCATGAATTAAGGATTATTTTCTCCATAATTGACATGTCTACTCTACTTGAAATGGAAGTTACCTTAATACTAACAACTACTACTAATTTTCATTCAAACTCAAAATCATAGCATTGTGAATATGCCAAGTGTACTGTTATACATGTACTGTGGTTACTCAGTTATGCTGACAGCACAAACAGGGTTTTGAGACATCAAGGAGACCTTTACAGAAGGATGAGTGAATGAGTGCTTTTGATTGATTGAATTGATTAGTTAATCCTAAAGATGTATTTTATTAGACTTTCCGGGAACTCTGTGTGTTTAATGTTATAAAATAATTGAGGATGACTAATGTCTAATGAATCCTGTTTGGCTGTTGTGTGTTCTCTGTAGCTGGAAATCCATAATTGACCACTTGCTGACTCACGAGAAGACCATGTTCAAAGACCTCATGAGTGAGTGCAGTCTCTAGGAAATGTGTGTGATGCTGTTAAAAAACTAATTTAAAAGTGAGAGCTAATTTGTGGTACAAAGGATTTATTTATTACTTTGAAGTCAAATGCAAGGTGTAGAGAATGAGAGAGAGATGTTCAACCTATCTCTGGCGTTCAAGATTGAAAAAATAGGTTCAGACAAGAAAGCAGATGGAAATTATATTAAAACCACTGCAGTCAAAATGTTACATCTGGAAGTGCTGTTTCAAATTCAAATTATGGAGATGCATTTTTCATTATTTGCTGTTACAATCCTATGTCTATTTGTGCTGCAGGTATGCAGAGTGGCTCCCTGAAATTGTTTCCTAGTGCAGACCAGAGACCCATGTTGCTGAAGCGCCAGGCATTTGCCATGCTGAGTGGAGAACTGGATCAGTATCATCTCTATCTGCCACTCATCCAAGGTGTGTTACTGTTACTGGATATTTCTTTGAATTGTTAGGATACACATTATACAACTGATTGCTTCCTTCAGTAGTTATGAAACCTCATTCCCCTCCTTCCAGAGCGTCTCACGGAGGCTTTGCGAATGAATCCCAGCCCTGCTATTTCGGCCCAGATGTTCCTGATGTTTCGTGTTCTCCTGTTAAGGATTTCATCCCAGCACCTGACATCTCTGTGGCCAATCATGGTCACAGAACTGGTAAGATCCCATCCTCCAAGAGACTGGTTTTTGTACACCATAGGGGCCATGCTGCAAGTAGTGACCATATCTGACCCTGTAGCAAAACTATTTTTCCTCCAGATTAAAGTTATTACCTTCATCATTCACATCAAAATATTAACATCAATTTCCAAATCTACTATGAATAACAAAATAAACGCAAGGCTCCTGTAAATCCCAGTTATTGTAATATAACCATGTTACATCTAATACTGGCCCCACATGAGGAGAGGCATTAAAACCATTGTTGTGCCAATGTGATTTGATCAGTGAATGGTGCTGAAATTAATTCTAGTGAAGTCAAATGTCTGAATTTTACAACTTTGTCCTATGAGACTATACCAGATTTGTTATTGACAAATACAAATGACAGTTGAACAGAAATGGTGTGCATTTCCCATTTCCCCCCTCAATTACTGTCCTTATACTGTGTTATAAATCTATTTTATTCTTAATGTATTAATAGAAATAAACAAAACATTTGAGTCTGCTTTTCCATTGTGCCAGTTAACAAGTCCGCAATGAAGAATCCTGAAAAAGCCTGACCCCAGCTACATTATTTTAAAGGAAAAGTTTGTTTTTCAGATCCGCATATTTGCACGCCTAGAGAAATCTCTACAGGCAGATAAAGATGTCTCAAAGTGAGTTTATTATTTTATTGATGAATTCCAATTTCACTGAAATTATGTTGCTGCTCTCACTCTAAATAGTGTTTTTTTCCGTACTACCTAGGTTGGCTAAAGTGGTACGTGGAGCCCTTGACAGAAATGGACCAGTGAATTTCTCTCAGGCAGAGCTGGACATGTATCTGTCAGCCTGCAAGTTTCTGGACACCTCTTTGGCATTTCCTCCAGAGAGGATACCGCTTTTTCAAATGTAAGACCCTGAAATAGAACATTCATTTAAAAGAGTTTCTAATTTAAGTTCTACTGTTGCATTAGTTGTTTTTTCTGGGTATTGTATTCTGTCTTACCTTTTCTGTGTCACTATTTTTTCCATGTACAGGTATCGCTGGGCATTTGTCCCTGAGGTGGATGTGAACCGCTTCAGTGGCCCAGAAAGCACACTGATAGAGGGCGAACAGGAATGCACACCCCACGTTGTCAGAATACTGGAGGGAATACAGCAACGATTTACAGTAAGATCATCAAACTCACACATAGTCGTTTCCATTTTTAAAGTCTTCACTCTTGAATGACTTTAAATCATTCTGTCATGGTATGCGACTGCAAGTAACCATAGCAACAATACCTGTGCAATACCCATGTAACGGATTATGGATCTTAAAGATATCGAAAATAGCTCTCGTAATCAGGGGCACCACCTTCGTAAGAAGGAAAAGACAAAGCAAAACCTGAAACAACGCAAAGACCGTTTCAGATGGGCAAAAGCCATTTCAGGTGCGTTCAGGTCAGCAAAGCCCTGTTCAGGTCCGCAAAGCCGGTTTCGGAAGGGTGCAGCTGGTTTTTGTCCCTGGGGAGGGATTGTGTGTCAGCCAATCAGATTTATCACAGCTACTCTGAGGATCTGATTTCCAGCTTTTTACAATGAAACTTTTCATCATCATTCATTCATTCAGTATTTGATCCTGATTATAAAATGCATGCTATAATTCTTCCTTTATATGAATGAAATGTGAGGTTAGCAGCTCATCAGCCAACTTTCTTTTCAGCAAAGTAACTCATGTTATATTATTGAAACACATTGCTGGGTAAATGCGCTGTTATAATAGCAATCCACCAATGTGACAACGCTCCTGGCTTTTAAAGGGAATGGGAGAGGACACTCTGATTGGTTTATGGTGTGTTACGCCCAAAACACGCCTATGATTAATGAAAGTGGGTTTGGAAACATGCGTTGCACACCATGTGCTACAGATTGTTAAAATAGGGCCTGATGTGTTAAAATGTAAATGATGTATGATTGTAACTCACATCTCATCCTATGATGTCTTATTTTATTATTCCAGACACTGAATGGGCTGAGTGAGGACTCATCCACAGAGCATTTAAAGTTCCCCCTCCTCACCCAAAGCTCCCTGACCTCCATCACCCAGCTGTTGCCTTTCCTTCGCACCCTTTGCTGTTCCTTCCAGGGCCCTCCACCGTACAGCCAACCTATGCCCCACTTCCCAGTAGCAGACTACCCAGCAGCCAGTTCAGACGGAGTCCTGAAGAGGCTGGAGCGCATCACTGAGGAAGAGTTCCTGGACTCCACAGATAATTAAAAATCAAGCATGAAGCTGTCGTGAACATAGTCCTCTTCTCACGCTTTTAAAACCCAGGGTACTGATCTGCAGCCATATGAGTAGAAACCTGAAGCAGACGCAGCGATAATGTTGTATTGTGAACTAGAAAATAAGGAAATGTTTTGGAATTCTGTTTTTTAACATTTTAACTTGTCTGATCTCCACATGAATACATGTACCTCTGAGGTGTTCTCACACTGAATCTGTATTGGAAAAACCAAGGGACTGTACTGTTATTATTTCCAATGGGCTTTATGGATATCTTAAATATAGTGTAAGCATATACAAATAACTGCAGAATACTTCTTCTCTCAAGGATGAGTATCACCTTTGTTGAAAATTATTTACGTGTCATAGTGTCTACTCTCTTTGCTTTCTCTTCTATGATTTTAGCCCAAAACCTTTTACCACTAACAATGGTTATTATGAAAACCAACTTCAATTAACTGGTAATTACAATAGTTCCAGTAAAGATGTTTTGTTTGACACAAAACAGCAGATTCACTGTGAAAGACCTTATTATTATTATTATTATAGTTGATGCGTTCTTTTGACTTTTACATAACATAATAGTTAACCATGCTCTCTAGTACAAACATACAGTGCTTATGTCTGTCTGACTGAGAATGTAAAGACCATATGTCTACAGGACATTGTTACATTTTCACTTTGTTATTTGGATGTCATTATTGGACCTCACAGGCCCTTGGTAAAGATTTATGTTTAGACTTTTATTGGTAAGTTATTGAATGTGATTTGTGTACACCAGGAAAAAACCCTTTGAAATATTGTTGGGTGTACCTCGCTACATGCTTGCCATTTTTTGGTGTTCAAGGGAAATCAGCCTTTCTTTGTAGTTGTTCATGGATCATTTGTACAACTGCCTGTCTTTTTTTTCCTTGGTGCTGAATGTTCCAGTAATTATTGTTTAAGTTATTTTGGATGTTGAAAGGACCATGTCAAGTTTTGAATTAACAGAAACAAGACTCATTAAATTAATTAAGCTTAAATACTGTGTTTTCACTGTACAACTTTAGCTGCGTGTTTTGTGGCCTTTGCATAAAAGGAGCATCAAAACTCTGACAGTTTGGCTCATTTACCTTTTTAATGTGCCATCATCCACACAATATTCAATCACTTCATACAATCACCAGAACACACTTCAGGGAATAATTAGTTCAATTTAATTTGATTGGGAACACTGTGGTTTCTGGCACAACTTCCCGTGTTCCAAATAAAGAAAGGAGGTTATCAGAAGTATCAAAGCTCCAGTAATACTTGTAGTGTTGACAAGAACTTCACTGTAAAACAAGTTTAAGCAGGGTTTCAATGAAGAGGACAGGCCAAAACATATCTGTTACATGATGAAATTGTGCTCAATAATTTGAGAGATGTAACACCTTGGAATACCTCAGGAGGAGCTGTAGGATGTGGATAGTCTGCAGTCTGGACTGCTTTGATGTATTGTCTTATGATGTAATTTAAAAAAATACAACACCTGTTTTCAGAAGTTGGAAAATACACATCACCCTGTTCAGGACCGAGAATTTAAAAAACTAAAAAGTGGTTTTGATTTTTGTTTTATAATACAAACGTTTAAATTGAAATACAAGCTGTTTTTCCAGGTCAAAAGGGATGAGCAGAATGTTTTCTTTTTTTTTTCCAACAAACATTCATCTTTTGAAACTTTGCTAATGTTCCGTCCTTTACTGAGCCTGAGTTTTTGGTTTATTGTTGTTATGATTTGTCAAATAAATGGTTGCGACTGGCCATACCATCGGCCCATCCCACAACTCCGGTGGCTGCAGCAGGGCAGGGGTCCTTTTCAGAAACTCCCTTGATGTGGTCCGTAAGCCGTTATCTATGTGATCTTGTTCTGAGTCATGTTAAATTAAATGAAAAGGAGTTTTTTTAAATGTAATATGAAAGAGGTAACCATGATCTTAATTTTAACTAATTAACAATACCAATAACATAAATGTAATGTAAATGTAATATTTACTCTTTTGGATATTGTTGATTAATTATTTATTTCTTTATTATGTAGCCTTGTAGACATGTTACAACCGTCCCTGGCATGTGTTACAACTGTCCCTGTACACTGGCACGGTTGTATCATTGGAGTCACTGTCTTTAAATGCGTTTTGCAACCTGAATATATTTCTTAAAAGCACTTTCATACATTGATTCTGTAGTTGACACATTTAAGTTTTTAATATAGCAAATTGGCTGTTCCAGTGTAAACGGTTTCTGATTTATTGGGAAAATTGCTAAAAGTGTTACAACCGTACCTGTCTCACCTACAACAAATCTTCCACAGCAGGCATGATGCACGGTGCTCGACTTCTCTCCAGAGTTGCAAAGTGAAGTGAGTTTTTTCTCGCAAATTTGAGACTTTATAATGTCAGAGAATATCCTAGTTTTTTTTATATAAAATTTACGACTTAATCTGAGAAATTCATAGTTTTTTTTCTCAAAATATTGAGTTCGTAGTTTGGGAGATACAGAAACATGCAGCAATAACATTTTGGATAACAAGCAGATATGGATCCTCGAGAAAATGGTCTTATGAATGTCAGACCACACCAGTTTGCAACAGAGTGTGAGGTATGGCATTATTTGTTTAAAATGTAAAGGATCCAGGGAATGATATTTACAGGTTTAAAGTTGGACACTATATTATGTCCATTTTTTGTTTCATGTTTGGGGTTGAGTTTGTCATGTGATATTACTAAAGGTAAATGTCTGTAGTAAACGCCGCCCACAATGTGAAAAAAATTGACGGAACATTTGAAACCAAAAAAAGCCGCGATTTTTGATGCGTTGGTGATAATGAGTTTTCGGTTTCAATTCCCAGGTTGCTGATTTCTAAGTTTCGCTTGTCTTGATTTTACCCACCCGCATTCCGCGTAGACCCGCCCTACTCCGCTTCTGATTGGCTGTAACGCTGCCTCCCGTGGAACGATTGGTTAGATTTATGCACGAGGACTGAGATGGCTGGAAAATGCGGGTGGGAAAACACAGCCGGTTTGACTTCACTTCCTCCATCCGCTGTATTCCGTATTTATGGAAAGATGGCGGCCCAAACAGAGCGCGGTGTCCCTCTGAGTACGGTGAGTTTACTCATTTATGTTATGAATTTCTGTTGTTATATTGTCTTAGTCAACTGCTGTGAACGGTTACAGACGGATACACTCTACCAGTGTGAGCATAGGGCATGACAAGCAGATGATTTGTTAAATTTTAACAGTGGGATAGACCAGTGGGAGTACCCCCGTTACCCTACACCACACACGATCACACACACACACACACACACACACAGACCTAGACCCCATGTCCAGTAGGGATGGGCGATACTGCTTATTTTTGTTTCGATCCGATACCAAGTAATACTAAAGTTAGTGTACCGATAGTTTTTTTTAAATTAGACCTTAAAAAAAAGAAACATCAATTCTGTTTCATTTATTTAACAAACCAGCAATACAACACTGTTTATTCTTCACATTCATTTAAAAAACAAACAATAAAATAAAGACTTTCTTGGCCAGTGCTCCATTCACTTAAGCCAATTCTATTAAATTGTAATGAGTAGTAGTATGGTAGTATTGGACTATTAGGATTGGACTAGAGTAAACACTGAATAAAATGAAGCACTTTTAAATTTGCAAACAGAAATTGCTTAAAATGTGACTTTCTATTTACATTTAGGCCACTCATCATTCACCAGAAAAACACAAATAGGCAACTAACTAACTGGCCGCTCTGTGGCTGCAGCTGCTCTCAGAAGTAGTGAAACAAGAGGAATCATCTTCGACATAGACACATGTTTTACTGCAGACATTTCTTGTGTTGCCTCTTCAAACGTCTCAAAGCCTCAATTGTTGACTGGATTAGGTCCAGCTCTTCAGCCTAAGGGCCTAAGCACAGGGCATTCATTCAAGTACATAATGTGTGGTGATAACTGCTTCCCTTTACCCCTGAAATCTGTCCAACATAGAAAATGCAGAATTCTTGTTTCTACTACCCACTGGATCAGTTTATGCTCTGTCATGTTCAGCTGCTTCTGTATGTCTGTGAGTTTTTAAGTGGCTTTTTGTGCTATGGTGGAAAAATGATACAACACTACTGCATTTTCCAACAGTTTAACAATTTCAAGGACAGTTTTAATGGCATCTTTGACTACCAGGTTCAAGGTATGGGCAAAACATGGGTAGTGCATCCACCCAGCCTTGTGTACTGCAGAGACAATTGTATCAAAGTAGATGGAGCGCCGTTGTCTGACACCTGCGCATGATGTCAGGCGGGATCCTGTCCCCCGTTTGTCGGAGCGTAACTTTCCCTGAGTCTGTCTACAGACTCCCACCGGTGGTTAACCTTCAGTCGAGACCCAGGTGTCAGTCAGCGAGCGTCCATCCTGCCGACAACACCAAATGTAATATAATTTTTGTAATAGAAGTTTCTCTGAAGAAAAGCACATACGCTGGAGTGATGAATCTTTCTCTTTTACTCAGTACATGCCAGCATGGAGAAGGACACACTGTCGTCAGGGTGACAAAGTAATAAAATACATCAAATGAAGTCGTAAAGTAACAAAAGACAGAAACCCTGCAGAGACTACTGATATCATGTACTGACCCCCTACTAGGTCAAAAGATGGTCAGTTTGATGTTGATGTCTTATCTAGTATAACAAAAGGCCTGAGGCTTAGTTACAGTCCCCCTGACACAATGAGTCTCTCATGACACAAAAATTCCCTCACACAATATTGGGACCATTGTATGCAAGCACCCCATTCCTGTGATTCTTCTCAGCTCTAAACTAATGTTGACAGCTGTGTGTTGTTCATGGAAACAGCACGTTTCTAAAAGAAATTCTTCCATTTGCCACTTGTCAATAAGATGACATGTTACAGTCAAATCGGCCTCAGTGGACCTGGAAGTCCACATGTCTGTGGTCAGAACCACACTCTTGGCACGTTGTAAAGCTGCCTTTACTTCATTTTGACAGTTTTTGTACATGTCTGTGATTGTCCCTTCCATCAGACGTTTGCAGCTTGGGAGTTTATAGCATGGGTCTAGATTTTTCACAAATGCATTGAAACCTCTGTCCTCAAGGATTGAAATAGGTTGGAGGTCCTTGCATATCATCTCTCCAAGGCATCTTGTAATAGCTACAGCTTTCGGAGAGTCATCTATGAAAAAAAAGAAACATTCTTAAGCTACACTAACATTTTATGTGCAATAAGCCTTTCATAAAAGCTTAGATAGGCCTAGGTCTAGGCTACTGACTTAATAATTACACATTTTGAATGAAACTAGAGCCAAAAAACTGATCTTTTAATATATGCAATAAGCACAGTTTTCTGTGTCCAAAATATTATATCACTGCTGTAAACTGCAGTATCTAAATAGTTTTTTTTTCATGTCTAAAATACTGCATTTCCTGCATATGAACTGCAAAACTATACTGTAACATTGAACTGCATTTTGACACTACTACAGTAATGCAGTTATTTTTTGTAAGGGTATAGCTTACATAGCCTAAATCCAACCTACAGCACTCACTGCAAAACTTGACCTTGGCTTTGAGGGCCATATGGAGGCCTAAGCTAATTTACACCAACACCATAGGTTTACCATAAATATCCTGCACATCAAGACATATCCTGTGGAGTATACTACGAAGCCAGGTTACTATCACCAGTTACCTAGATAATGCCTGCCTTTCTGAAACGCCTCTGTTAATGAACTTTGCCTCAATGAAGGAGTGCTATCTGTCTGCTCTCTCTCCTCACATCGTTTCACTTTTACCTCGTCATGCACTTTTGGGTGGCAGTTTTTTAAATGCTTCATTAGATTTGTGGTATTGCCACAGTATCTCACAGTTGTGTCACATATATTCTATTTTGATTCATTGCTTTTGCCCACTTCAAGATAACTCCACACAATGCGCTGTTTACACTCTGCCATTTCTGCAACCAGCACTTGAGTTTGTTTCTGGGTGTGCCTTACTACAGCCGGTCTCGGAGCTGAGTGAGAATGCGGAAGGAAAAGTAGTTCCTATCCAAACAATTCAAAGAATGAGCAAAAATACTCCCAAAAATGATTAGTGCCACGGGTGCTCAGCTCCAAGGCACTCCATTCCAGTAAAGCTGGCGCGTAACTCCTCCCACAGCTTTGAGAAAACCACAACAATATATACATCAAAACGTGCAGCTCGATCGGGAAAGAGGTGCTATCACTTTTGGTGGTGAAATTCCGATTTTTCCCAAAGTTATTCCCAAAACAAAATCGTCATGATTCTCCATTGGAAATTAATGGGAATTTCTTTTTAAACACAAAATTTCAACTTTTTTCAGAGTCACCTAGCTCTCTCATACTTTCACATAGAAATGTGATTCAAACTTTAAAACGGAGGAAAACTTGTGCTCTCTTCAAAACACTAAACTGTTTTTACATAACATGTAAACTTTTCAAAGTATGAGCAGTCAAACGAGGAGTGGAAGTCACTTTTTCTTGAAAGTTAGAGTGGAAGCGTCAGTTATTGACACTTTTACTGCTCAAATGAAGGCCAGGCAGGTATGGTGTGTGTGTGTGTGTCTGTGTGTGTGTGTGTGTGTGTGTGTGTGTGTGTGTGTGAGTGTTTGTACACACTATGTTGTGTGCTAAGGGTATGTGTGAAGCGTCAAGTGCTGTAGTGTCGTGCATAGAGTTAGTGCATGTTCCTACTGCCTTGTGCTCTGTGTGCTACTCTCTGCTGTACTCGTCCCGGCAGTAGCCCCGTGGCACTCAAAATTTCCCTGGAATTTTCTAGTATTAGATTTAATAATCTGATTAAATTATTAATTTGTATCGATCCTGGTGGCGGTGATTAGCTCAGTGGGTAGAGCACCCGCCCCATCTGTTGAGGCTACAGTCCTCACTGCAGGCGACCCCGGTCCTATCCTGCATGTCATTGCCCCCCTGCCTCCCATTTCCGGCCTCTCCCTCTCTCTCTCTCTCTAACCTGTACAATAAAGGCGAAAAGCCCAAAAAATATACATTAAAAAAAAAAAAAAAAGATGAGGCTCGATCCTTAAAGCTAAACTATTAGGATTGAAATATTGATATTTTGGTATTGATCCGCCCATCACTAATGTCCATCTACTAAGGGACAGTGTTGCCAGTCGCCTTAACCACTACTGGAATTTCCTACAAATCCATTCATCTTCTGTCTCTCCCTGAAACTGAGAATAAACAAGTAGCTCCACTAAGTTGGTCAAACATACAAAATAAACAATAAGCAAACCTCTTTGTAAACATTTAGTGCAAACAGGAAGTCAAGACCTTCAGAACCATATTTGTTATTTTTGTCGTTTTCAAGCTGTCAGTTGGAAGTTTCACACATCTTTGCTATTGCTTACTCTGTCCTCCACCTTGCTGCCCTGCTGCTGCTCCCTCTTCTCAATCTTGTTGCCCTTCTGATGTTCTCTCTCCTCCAACTTGTCACACTGCCGCTGCTCCGTCTCCTCCACCTTGTCACACTGCCGCTGCTCCGTCTCCGCTACATTGTCCCACTGCTGCTGCTCTCTGTCCTCCACCTTGTCACACTGCTGCTGCTCTCTCTCCCCTCCACCTTGTCACACTGCTGCTGCTCTCTGTCCTCCACCTTACTGCCCTGCTGCTGCTCCCTCTTCTCAATCTTGTTGCCCTTCTGATGTTCTCTCTCCTCCACCTTGTCACACTGCCGCTGCTCCGTCTCCTCCACCTTGTCACACTGCTGCTGCTCTCTCTCCTCCACCTTGTCACACTGCTGCTGCTCCGTCTCCTCCACCTTGTCACACTGCTGCTGCTCCGTCTCCTCCACCTTGTCACATTGCTGCTGCTCCGTCTCCTCCACCTTGTCACACTGCTGCTGCTCTCTGTCCTCCACCTTGTCACACTGCTGCTGCTCTCTGTCCTCCACCTTGTCACACTGCTGCTGCTCTCTGTCCTCCACCTTGTCACACTGCTGCTACTCTCTCTCCTCCACCTTGTCACACTGCCGCTGCTCCGTCTCCTCCACCTTGTCACACTGCTGCTACTCCTACTCCTACTTCTGTGCTACTGTGTAAATAATGCTGATAGTGGATTATATATAAATATTTGTTTAAAGATGATATTTACTTAATATCTAAGAAAAGGTGTACGTGACATCTGTACCTGTGCAACATGAGCCAATATCCATGCTTATTTAATTGTCTGGACAGAAATCAAATCCAAGCCTGTCTTTCTCTTTTTGAAAAATAAACCAAGGTCAAGCTGTCCTCCTTTTTCTTTTTTAAGTCATTCTGACCACAGATTCTCAAAACTGTGTTTTTCTCAAATGTTTAGTACTGTTTTTGTTTGTTTTCTTTCATTTCTATGGCTTATTCCTCTGTGGGACAGAATATACATTTTATAATATAATATAATATTTAATTTCACAATAGCTGTTACAAGGAAGTATATAAAAAGCTGTTGATGATCTTCAAACAGCCTGATGTCCGTAACATTGTTGCTATATACAGGAAACCGTGTCTTCACTCCTCTAAAGTGCAGATTCAAACCTTTTCTCACATGAATTAGATTGAATTTGATTGAGATGTATTTTTTATTAGCCAGTGTAAAGCTTAATCAGCCAATGAAAGGGTTACTATTTATATCAACATACCTCAAAAAACAAATATCTGCAACATGGTCACAGTCAAAGTATTTTGTAGATATGTTTATATAGGACACAAAGTATAACACAATAGAAAATAATAAAGCCACCGATTGAATTAGAAAGGATTGATGTATGAAATTAAGATCACTTTGAAATACAAATGTCACCACTGTTTCTCTTTTCATTTGCTCCAATTGCAGCTTTGTCCCAAGTTTCTTCACACCAACTCTACCAGCCACACCTGGCCCTTCAGTGCTATTGCTGAGCTCATAGGTGAGTCATCACAACAAGTATATTTTTTTATTGTACAGGGAAGACAGGAAATGGGAGGCAGAGGGGCAATGACACGCAGGATAGGGCCGCACCCGAGACAGATTCAAACCGCCTGCAGTGAGGACTGTAGCCTCAACACATGGGGCGGGTGCTCTACCCACTGAGCTAAACAGGAATCCACAGCACCATTTATTTCAGCAAACTAAGAAACAATAAATTAACCTACGCCAAATTATCCATATGGAGTTTGCCCAGGTTCAATGTATATAACTACACCTCAGGTTTATCTGATTAAAGCCTCAAATATCAACTAATAGACTATCTTTTGATGAAATGATGTTTTAACAGCACTTAATGAATATTCCAAAAAGTGCTAGGATGGACTTGTTAATGTGTTTATGGAGAAATATAGCTATAATTAATTTGAATTGACCTATGAATGACCTACGAATTGACCTACAAATTACAAAATGGGCCTCCTGTCCATCCCCCGCACCACAAGGCAAACCTTCGGGAGCATGGCCTTCAGTGTGGTAGCTCCTACACTGTGGAACTCGCTCCCTCAGTACATTCGCCAAACACCAACTCTGGACTCTTTTAAATCATTGTTGAAAAGGCACTTGTTCCTTCAGGCTTTTGCCGGCTAAATGTGTGTTTTTTGTCTGTGTTTCTTGTTATTGTGAAGCGACCTTGGGTTTCATGAAAGGCGCTATACAAAATAAAGTTTATTATTATTATTATCATTATTATTATTATTATTACAAATTGGCATATTTCAGGTTATAATTTAAATCTAATCAGAGCTTAATCAAAATGCTGCAATTAACATTGTTAAGTAGTATTCCCTGTCTCATCTTTTTATGATTAAGTCACTTATCTGACTGGTATGTGACAGCTTTTTTTAATAGGGATGAGCTCAGAATGAATGCTGGGTGACTTACTGATCTGTTTAAGTATAGGAACCTTTTGGATATTTTGGAAACAGTCACTGACCTGTTTTGGTTTGGCTCTTTGACAACTGTGATGTCAAAGTGTACATATGACCGCTAGAGGGTGAAGATGGTGTTGATAGTCACTAGAATACTGAAGTGTAGTCCTCAGTGATTTTACAGTTGATTAAAATCAAATTCAAGTGTATCACAATACAAACCTTGCTTCTGTGCCACGTGTTTACTGGAACAAAGCAATCATTAAGAGTTAAGCGTCATTATTCTACAAGGGAGCCCTGTGAACACATTACATATATACAACATATATAAACTCACACACAGAGCAACCATCACACACACAGACACACTAATTAAAACAGTGACTGATATTATTAAAAATATCAGTGAGCAGAATGTTAAAATTTGTATTTAATTAGATTTAGTTTGACACCTGGTAAACTGCACAGAACCAGAGACCAGTTCATGCCAGTTGGTATGAGGGCGTTTAAAAACTAAACTATTCTGTTATCTTGTGATAACTGAGAGTGTTTCTCAGTTAAACAGAGGATATTAACAGTACATTTTCTTCTGTTCCTTTTTCTTCATAAATAATCTACAGTTGGATTCATTAGTAGCTAATTTTGCTCTCTAGATATTTTTGTTGTGCAGTCATAATATGTCAATGAAATGTCTCTTCAACAAAACATTTAGTTCATGTTTCTTATGCCCACCACAACCTCCTTGTGGCTAATGTAAATTCTCTCCATACTAATTTTTGCATGCATGCAAATGACATTCAAATTATTGTAATTTTTTCAATCCAGTCGAATATATAAAATCTATCTCTGTGAACATACCTCCACCTATTATTTCCATGGTTTGAATGTAGTAAGGAGAGGTCCACTTTCCAAACAGTGCATAAAATGACACAAAAACTACAATTTCAGCCTGGTGTGCCTATTTGAAAACTAACTGAAGGCGTCTGTGTTAGAACACTCTTGAAAAACTGACACAGAAGCCTCATTAAATCTGACTTTCACTACTCTGCAACTTTACTCAATGGAGGTCAACAGATAATATCCAGGTAATATTTATTTGGTCTTAAAATATGTTTCTTTTGACAGACAATGCCTACGATCCAGATGTTTGGGCCAAACAGTTCTGGATTGATAAGACTATAGTCAACGAAGAGGAATGCCTCAGCTTCATGGATAATGGAAATGGACTGGACCTTGAAACAATGCATAAAATGCTCAGGTACAGACTCTGTTACTCTCTCCGTTTGTGTCTTTAGCTTATGCATTTAAAATGTTCTGATACGTGTAAAGGATTATGTGTATGAACAATGATGCGATTCATATGCTCACTAAGAATGTGCACCCCCCCCCCTCAAGCTTTGGATACAGTGACAAGACTGCTGTAGGTGGTGTACAGCCGATTGGTATCTATGGCAACGGTTTCAAGTCTGGATCCATGCGTCTGGGCAAAGACGCCATTGTCTTTTCCAAGTCGAAGGATGCCTCATGTGTTGGGATGCTCTCTCAGACCTACCTGGAAAAGATCGATGCTCAGCAAATAGTTGTACCCATTCTCCTCTTTGAGCAGACAGGAGCAAAAAAGTATATCCTTGATCTACTGCACATATACTGTAAAGAAATCTTAAGCATGTTAAACATTTTATTACGTATTGAAGTTTGGATGTGATGCGTTTGTATTTTTGTATCTTATCGTAAAAGTGGTTTTGGTGTTGTTATTCATTGTTTGAAAGTTAGAAAAAATACTTACACCAGACAGTCATGTTTCCATTTGTCCTAATTTAACACTACAAGTCGCCCTTAACTTCAGTTCCACTCAGTGTAAAAGAGGAGCACAAAGCCAGTCTGCAAGACATCTTGCGCTATTCTCCTTTCAAGACAGAGGAAGAACTTCTCACTGAAATCAATGCCATCGGTAACTCTTGGTCCACAGGGAAAACTGGCACAAGGATCATCATCTGGAATCTCCGCAGGTCTGTATATAGTCAGGACACAAACAGATGTTCTGCATTTTAAAAAACAAGTGTTGTGGCCCACAGGAACGTTTTGATTGTGTTGTGCTCAGGCTCTTTTCAAAACCTCACATACAATGAAGCAAGTTTAGCAGTTAGGCAGCCAACTTTGAGCATCACAGGTTCCACTCTCATGGCACTGGCTCAGTTTTTAGTAGTGGGGATCATCATGTTAACTTGTTGCAGACATAGATGGTGACATTCACAGGATCTGTCGACTAACCAATCAACTTTGAACACAAATCCAGTCATCTTTCCAACAGGAATCTGACGTAAAAAAAGTACATTACGCAGTAATAAAGAGCACACAGCTACATGTTTAAAGTAATAAAGAGCACACAGCTACACATTTCCTAAATGTAGGAAATGTTTTATGTGCACCTGTTTGCTCTCTCTGGATTTAAAACATGCTTCCATTAAATGACAGGAAGCTTATTAAGCATATATATCAGGTCCTTTTGTCTGTGAATTAAGAATGACTTGTTATACATGTGATACATGCCCATTTTCTCATACTGTTTGTGTTTTGTTTTTCCAGCACGTCCACTGGAACGGAGTTTGATTTTCAGACAAACCGTTACGACATCAGAATTCCATCTGACGTCTACGAGGAAATGAGTAAAACTCCTCAAAATGCAGCGAACATCACTTTATACAACCCTGAGAGTGTGTACTCACTGAGGGTAAGAAGCAGTAATGTAAACATCACACACATTCAGTTGTAACAGTTTCCACAATGTTATACAGCCATCAAAATCTTATATTATTAATTACTAACAGACTGAAATCTCACTACTGTGTTAAACCAGGGTGTGAATCCTAATTATTTTGCTTATCTGAGTTTCATATTTGTGGTTTTGTCTGAAATGTTTCAACAGCTGTCAGATTGCTGTGAAATTAATTACAGAGATCCGTGTTCCCCTCAGGATGAATTATTTTGACTTTGATCACCTGACTTTTGATCTAGTGTCGTCATCTGCAAAACTAATGTCATTCACAGCCTCAGGTGTACTTTGTGTTAAGTGCTAATTAGCAAAAATGCTAGCTAATCCAAGATGGTGAGCATGGTAAAGATTATACTCGCTAAACATCATGCATGTGTGTTTTCCTGATGTGATCATTTAGCTCAAAGCAGCATAGTTCATGAGCACGGCCTCACAGAGCCACTAGCTGTAACTGTTATTTCTTTTACTGGTGAAGCTGAGTCACTGTTTTGTTTTTGTTTTTTTAAATCTGTGCATGATCTGTGTTTTTATGTACAAGAAAATCATTTTTAAAGATATAACAGCATACAATTACCTTTTTACCCTTTCATTTTCATAAATTGATTAATGTGTTTTGATGGACACAGGCATATTGCAGTATTTTGTACCTGAAGCCTCGGATGCAGATCATCATACGAGGTCAAAAGGTGAAATCTCAGCTCATTGCAAAGAGTCTGGCCTGCATCAGGAAGGACCGCTACAAGCCCACTTTCCTGGTATCCTTTCATCACAGGCTCTCTAGAGCTCTGCCCTTTTTTTGTTGCAGTTTGAGTCATTTGGGAAATGCACGGAAAGTGTTTATATCTCGACTGTTTAGTTTTCCTGACATTTTATTTTAGACCAGACATGTTCCTATCACTTTTGGTTATAACACCAAAAGTAAAGACCAGTATGGCATTATGATGTATCACAAGAATCGTCTCATCAAAGCCTACGAACGTGTGGGCTGCCAGCTCAGGGTGAGTTTGCGCTGTTGTTTGTGAGTGTGTTTGTTATACGTAGTTCCCAAATCTTCTCACCTGATGTTTATCTCTAATCACATGTCTCTTTGCCTCCTACAGGCCAATAACAAAGGCGTTGGGGTTATCGGGGTCATGGAGTGTAACTATCTGGATCCTACCCACAACAAACAGAGCTTTTTGGAGACTGATAAGTACAGGTAATAGCATCAGTGCTGAAATCAGATTTGATCATATTGGTATGATTAAGGGCTAGATAGCTGTCTTTTATACACACACAAATTATAATGTTGATCATATTACTGAAATATTTCTCAGCACATGACTATTAAACAGGAATGCAGACATCTGAACTGTTTAATTTCTTGGAACAGGAAAACTATGAGCAATTTGGGGATCAAACTGGAGGAGTACTGGAATGAAATCCGCTACACAAAGAATAGAGAGAATCCAGATAGCGCCATACCAGTGGAAGATACCATGTTAGTATATCACCAAATTTGTAGTGCCTGACATCATGTTTTCACACAAATGTGTAACCATGCACACTCTCTACTTTCTCTGAAACTTTTCTCTATCCATGTCCACAGGAAGCGTCCAGATCAAAACTGGGTGCAGTGTGATAACTGTTTGCGCTGGCGGAAACTCCCTGATGGGATTGACTGCAGCAAGCTGCCAGATAAATGGTTCTGCCAGTTGAATCCTGATCCTCAGTTCAGGTAACCAAAGCATTATCAAAAACTGTTGTAAAGTCACAATCTGATGTGATACACAAAACAAATGAAAAATAATACTCCATTATTCCAACATCCATATATTGCTCCTTGTTATTTTTTTTGTCAACAATAAATGTAGCATCATTTAACAGAACTACTATCTGTACATACATCTACAACAGTTGAAAACTTGATCCGCAAGTGTAGATTGATTAACACAAATTTAAATTAATTAATTAAATTTAATTCATAATTAATTAATTTAGGTCCCTGAGATCACATGCATACACATGCAACACTTTCTCAGTTGTGGGAATTTAAACTGCACATATTTTGCATACAGATTTTACTGAGAGATGGAGCAGGAGAAAGAGAGAGATTATGATGTTTTCTCATAGTTTCGGGGACATACCACACATCTATGTTGAAAAGACATGGAAAAGTGGATTTATAATATATGACCTTTAACAATTTCAATGTATGCATAGGTTGAAACAGTGTAGGCTTGAAAACTCTTCCCTCTTTCTTACCAGAGTGACTTGGCCAAAATAGTCTTGGACTCCACAGACTGATAACAGTTTTTTGAATTTGCTTGACCAGGAGCTGCCAGGTAGAGGAGGAGCCTGAGGACTCTGATGATGATCAACCTTCATACCGCAAAACCTACAAACAACAGTGAGTCATATTTTGACACATTATGACACAACTTTAGCTGAAAATGGAACCAGCATATTAATATTTTAAGAACTGTTACTTCCCAGTTCAGTGAAGTTTAAAAGTAGTGTTACATTAAAAATAGTTCTGTGTTTTTATAGTGTGATATTAGTATTAACTAAATGTATAAAAGGGATTATTGTTTCCTCCTTATATCTGGTTATTGTATTCTTTATTTCTCCTGTGCCACTGTCCACAAACGAAGGTGAGCTGAAACCATAGGCCCTCAGGTTTTGTAGGTCTACTTTGTCTCAAAAGTGGGATACATGGGCGTGTACCTGGCCGAGTGTTTAGAGCGCATGCCACATACGCAACCGACCCCGGTTCAAAATCCATAAATCCATATATATATATATATATATATATATATACGTGTGTGTGTGTGTGTGGGACTAATGTATTAATATGCTATAATAAAAACAAATTATGACCTTTGTTACTTGTTTGTTACAGAGAGAAAGAAGACAAGAAGAAACAAGATACACAAAGACAAAAGGTGAATGTCTGCTGTAAAGCTCATAAAGAAGATAGTTTTGTTTACATGAGCCTGATGTGCTCATCTTTTCTGCTGGTTTTGGTCCTTATGCACATGCTGGTAGAATATATACTTGACACAAACAGCACAAGGTATTGTATGATCTAGCAGTATTCATTTCTTGTCTTCTAGATAGAGGAAGAACAAAGGCAACGGGAAGAGCAGCGCTTGGCTAATCTTGCCAAGCAAAACAAGGCTCTTAGACGAAAACTGCGTGAAACAGTATGTTTTTGATTTTAATAAATACATAAAATAATGTTGATGTAGTTTAGGGATTATAATAAATACATACAAAAAATACATGTCAGTGTGTGTTATATTTGTTGTTCTTGATGACAGGCTGCGCGTCCACCCTCCACTCCCATTACCCCAAAGAGCAGGTCACTGCAAGGGGGTGCTGCAAGGGCCGGATCCTCTCCACAAGGGTCCTCCACCATTTCCAAAGCTGGTAAGAAAAACTGCTGTGTGTGAATGGTTATCATAAACTACTTATGGGGACAAAAGTGGAACTTAGGACAACGTAATTGGGGATGGCTTGTCCAACTGGGGACAAACGTTGATTCTTTGGCCAGTGGTTAAGATTAGGCAAGTAGTGGTTTATGGTTAGGTTTAGAGTAAGAAATGAATCTGTGTGTGTGTGTGTGTGTGTGAGTGAAGGGATGGTAGGTTTCAGAAATTAAAAACAGTCTTCTTTCTCCAGCCTGCAGCCCCTCCAGTAGCAGTGGTCTTCCAATTATCACTAATGTATGTTCTCTGTCACCAGCCACCACAAGGTAAGATTTTGTGCTATTTGTGAGCCTAACTATATACCTTGCACCTCATGTAAGAAGCATATTAACTGGGTTTTGTTGCACTGCAGGGGGAAAAGACTGCCGCCGGTTACTCCACAAAGAACGCCCAAAAGACCAAGAGTAAGTCCCTTGGATAGAGTTACCTCAGATGCACCCCTGTCAGTGGATGCACCGGTCTCCCCGTCAGTCATCAATGAGAACGATGATAGTGATGATAGTGATGATACCGATGACGACATATTCATCTTGGAGACTGCCAGTACCCCCAAGCCAAAAAAGACAGATTTGGATTTGTCTAAAGTGGAGATCAAGCAGGAGCCAATTGATTCCAATGTGGACATGCTGATGGAGTGTAGTGATGATGCCACTGTGGATGATGCGCCTGACGCAAATGCTGCCGGAACAGGCCCGTCAGAGACAGTGGCTGCGGGAACCAGTACCTCCCCAGCACCTCCTCCAGAGGTGGCCAGCATCACCACCCAAACAGAAGCACGTAAAATAAAGGAGGAGAGTCAAACTGAAGAGAATGGGGGAGCATGGCAGAGTACATCTAATGAGAGTGGAGCACAACTGAAATCAGATGTTGGTGTCTGCAGCATTGAGCAAAGATTAATTAAGCAAGATAGTAACGATGACAGTCACAGCGGGAACAAAGGAAAGCAGACTTTGCTGAATGGAATGAACTATCTGGATAGTGACGAAGACGCTGGTCCTTCGTGTGCAAATGCCTCTGACAAAAAGTCGTCTCCACCGCACTTCGGCAATATGGCCGAGGCTCAGGAACAGCAAGATGAGCTCCTAAAGCTCATGCAGGCTACAGCTCAGGAGAGAGACTCTTTCAAAGAGCAGGTCAGTCAACTTACCTGTCAGCTGGAAGACATGCAGAGCAGACTGCAGGAACTGTCTCAGATCAATGTAAAGAAGGAGTTGTCTCACCAAGCCAACCAGACAGAGGAGACAGAGGATGGGAAGGACTACAAAAGTTTGTTTGAAAAGGCCAAACAGAAAGTCGATGAACTGATTAAGGACAAAGAGGCTTTGCTGACAGCTGCTGAAACCAAACCCAGTACTTCAGAGGAAAAGGACATGGATGAGATTGCGCTGCAAGTTGACTCTCTGGTACGGGAACTGGATCAAAGAAACAAGGAGAGAGATGAACTGCGCTCACAGGTCAGTGCTCCAGTTGTGTTTTGCACATAAAGGATAAGAGCGGCAATATTCTATACTTTTAATATCATCAACAACCCCCATGACTTAATAACATTCATCTGTTTCTCAATGATTTCTAACTTCCCCAGCCTGTCTGTGACATGCCTTTCTACTGAAGACATACATTTTGAAATGAAGCAGTAATAAACATATCATCCATTAATAACCTTTTTAATTAAACAACAATGGAGGTCTGTGGCACAGAGCAGTAAACCACATCAGGCTTTGGATACAAAGGAAAGAACATGTTTTAGTCTTTTCATGGGATTTGTTGACACTAAGAAAAATATGGAACATAACCACACTTATCCTTTAATGCAGGCATTGTAGTTCCCTTATCAGATCAACTATAGTCATAAGCAGGAAATGCTGCTTATAGGCTCATAAAACCGCTTCCAAGACTTTAGCATGGAAGTTAATTCTTGATCTAAATTCTTGATCTTGACTCACTAGTTTTTTACATTGATTTTACATTGATATTTACCATCTTACCCCCCCCCATCCTCATTTTCTTTCCTCCTGGTGTTCTCGTTCTGCTTTGCCACCAGTTGGACAGCCTGGAGGAAGACAAGGCAATACTGGCATCTCAGTGTGAAGAGCTTAGGTTAAGTCTGCAGCAGCAGAGGGAAGAGGCACAGAAGAGAAGCATAGCTCAACTCAGAACCAGTGACTCCTCTGCACAGACAGATCCAGTAGAGGCAGAACGGACAGCCGACCTTGGCACAGCTTCAACTTCAGACACGTCAGGAAATCACTATCTTTTGTATTATTATGTTTAAATGATCACTCGTGTGACAGCCATTTATGAACTTAACAACCTAGCAGAACAGTGATCTAATTTGTATGTCTCTTTTTTTTTCTTTTCTCTCAGTTTGATTGAGCTACGTCATAACGTTGGACGCCTGCTTGTCTCCTTTGTGCCGGCTCTGGACCTGGCCCAAGTCAACTATGAATGTAATGTACTCGATGAGATCCTACAACAGGTTCTCTCAGATGTAGAGACTGTAGAGAAATGGATCAAGAAATGAATACCATGTGTTCAGATTGTGTTGGAAAAATAAGTTGCACTATATTCTGTTTTGTTTTTTTTAATCTCATAATCCAAAAAGTATGTCCAATATATTTTTATATTTCCACCCTGTTAATCTTCTGTGATGAAATGCTCTGTGGCACATTTAGTACTGCTGCTATGCTGAAATTTAACTAGAGCTATTTTAAACAGATCACTTTAGTCTTTAAACTGATTGTGCTTGCTTTAGCAGTATCTACTTGGAAACCATGATGGATTGAATGTTAATGAGTTTGAGGTATGATGGAAGGATGGGTTGTGTTTCCTTGAAAACAGTATTTCTATGTGAAGTATTGGTATGGGAACTAATATGAGGAGAAAATGTAAGCAGCTAAATGATGTCTCTCCTCCAAAGCACATTCCATTTCAAATATGCACAATGAGATGGTTTTGGTGGGATACATTTGTAATACAACTTAAGTTTGAATTGAACAAAATATATTGAGCTGCAAAGATCAATTGATTAGTCGAATGATGGAAATTCTATTTTGATAACTGAGTAATTCATTATTAAGAAAGAAATGTTAGCCACTAAATGTAAATTAAACGGTGTTCTGTAAATAGGTATTCATCCACATATTTCAATAACATTGGGTAGAAAACTTTTAAGATTTAGCTACTCTTATTTTCTTATTTATAAATAATTTGCAACGCTCTTTGTAAATATCTTAAAGAAATCATTTCTGCTGTCACTCAAGATGAGATTTTAGGATACATTTTATACTTTGGGGGTTCTCTTCATTCATATGGTTTAATAAATTTGAGCTATATTAATGTACCCTGCATATGCTGAGTTGTGTCATGAGAATTTATCATTTCCAGTATTTGTATACCTGTAACGTTATTACAGCTGCCGACATTCCCATTACATTGCTTTGGGTGCCTTTTCTAAGTGTTTTTGGGGTACAAGGAGTTAGAGTGGTAACATATTTTAATATTTGTCATATCTAAATATCATAATAAAACAATAGCTGTTTGAAGTTGGGTCCCTAGGCAGTTGTCCTACGTATACTTCAGAGGAAAATTTTGTACTTCTACTATGTTGACCTTTTGGATTTCACTCACAAAAGATAACTATTTAAATATGATGCATTATTGTCCATTCAACCATACAGCATTGTGAGTCAATGTATTGTGCTATTGCCTCTCATTCACTTGCTTGCCGAAATGTGAGTGCACAGAAACATGGCAGACAAAAGCAAATGTTTGGTTAATGGAAAGAAACCTTTACTAATTAACATTAACATATTGTACATCAATTTTTTTTGTAAATGTAATTTTAACTGTTAGTTGCTGTCCATGTTACATGGTACATGATACATTTATCAGTTACGAATACAGTTGCAACTTGCACCACTTCGGAAAATCACCTACACACTCCAAAGACGTACACACTCCAGCTGCTAGCTCAGTCGCTCTACTAACTTGGTTTGATCCTGCGGTACTGTGGTTAAGCCTGGCTTTTTTTTTTTCTTGTGCCGGATTTTTTTTTTTTTTTAGCCTGGCCCTAGTACTCCGTCGTAAAATGACCTTGAGTAACTAGGAAAGTTATTTATTAGAATTTACACTGATAACAAATAAGGCAAGGCAATATTATTTTCACGGTTTTACGGAATAAACTGGTGCAATGACAAGTCTGGGACAACATTCCACACATTTTTGTAGTGTCCATGTTTACATATTACGATTTTATAAATTCGTGACATACTGAAGTAAATAGAACGACTTCCCAACTTGGGAAATAGGACCATCCGAGGCGGCCACGAATGCAACACTATCAAGCGTTCCTAGTCACCGCCTTTTCCGCATCTTTCGTCCAATCAGCGCAGGCAACTCGACCGGAAGTTTTGAACGAATCGTACGCGGGAAATCACTAAAGCCTTCAGCTGGACAACGGAGAAGGTAAAACACTGCAACTTACTTCGAAAATGCTTCGTTTAAAGTAACACATGCTGTAACTCGTGTGAATTTACAGGGTGGATGTAAGTCACTTTTACACAGTCGCACCTGGATTTATCGCTGTATCCATTAGCAACAAAGCCATTAGCTACAAAGCAATAAGACCCGCTTAAGTTACTGCTAACGGTGTTAGCTTGCCGAAGCAATCAGATCAAGTGACAGTGTGGTCAAAATACCTTTATTGACAATTAATATATTGTTGTGGATAATGCGTAGCATAGAAACCATATTCTTCAATGTGCTGATATATAACAATATGTGATAGCTACTGAGCTAGTATCAGTATATTTAAAAGGGTTATCAACTAAGTTGACCAAACTATTTTTTTTTTCTCCATCTAAGGTCAGAGTCGGATATAGAAATGAAGGTGGTAACGTGTGAGATTGCGTGGCACAACAAGGAGCCGGTGTACAGTCTGGACTTCCAGCACAGCTGTGATGGGCGCATTCACCGTCTGGCCACAGCTGGAGTAGACACCACAGTCAGGGTGAGTGGACATGTCATGAACACAGTCACTGAGGAGCATAGAGTCCTCTCCAAGAGTCACTTTAATAACAGTGTCGTGTAGGTTGTAACAACTACCATAAAGCTTACCTTCAATAAAGTAGTAATGTTTAATTCTTTTTGAAACTGTAAGATTTCAGTGCATTACTTTTACGTTAATGGGAAATGGTTATAACTGAGTACACATGTCGCATATAAACTAATTTAACCAAATGTGGCTGAAGGTGTAGCTCCAGTTTGCACACCTCATGTATTACCATTACACACACAGGTAAGCATTTATTTCCCTGAAAAATGTTTGACCTACAGTGTGCGTAATGATCTATAAGCAGAGTTTGACACTAGAAGCTGGTTTCACATTAAGGGAGAAAGCTTCTCAGTACTCACTGAAAATCTGATTTTAAGGGTCGGGCCTGTGAGCATGACAAGAAGACACTTCTGGTCCAATATTCAACTTAGATGCAGGATATGGAAACAGTGCATATACACTGAGAATTAACTTTACAGTGAAGTAGGATACATCTGGTGTCCAGCAGTTAAACTGCTGAAATGAAACAGATTTGCATATTTATAGACTCTGGGATTTTTAATGAGGAAGAAGAAGAGTTCAAAATTAACTTCATTGTCCCCTGGCCAGATGGCTAGTGAATGTTCAGATTTTACCAGCCAATTAAATACATTACCATTGTTTTTGTTTTTTGGCAGGTGAGTGAAGCAAATCTACCAGTTACTTGCATATTTTACCAGCATTTGGCTGAGGGCTGGTTTTAATTCTCCAGGGGAGAAAGAGTAGATATGATTTTAAGGATTTTAACAAGATAAACCAAATCAGATACAAATTATGATTGAAGTAAGTGTATAATTGAGAAGTGTATCATTTAAAAACACACATGCATGTGTTAAATAAACAGTTTGGGTGCTAAAATAATCAGTCTTATCAATTAGCTTATTCTTATTTAAACAGTTGTTTACAAAGTGTGTTTAATGAGTTTTTGTCCTAATGTTGATGCAGCTGTGGCGGGTAGACATGGGACCAGATGGGAAGGCAGTGGTGGAGTTTCTGTCTAATCTGGCTAGACACACAAAGGCTGTCAACACTGTGCGCTTCAGCCCCAACGGAGAGCTGCTTGCCTCAGGAGGAGATGGTATGTTTTACACAACACACACAGTAATACCTGCTAATCTAAAGATGGTAGGTTAAGTTTGTGCTGTGTAAAATTTGAACAGAGATTTAAAAATACTGTGGTGTTGTGGTGTTTGGTAAAGATGCAGCGATTCTTCTGTGGAAGCTCAATGACAGTAAGGAGCCCGAGCAGGCCCCCATGTTTCAGGAGGATGAAGATGCTCAGCTCAACAAGGAGAGCTGGTCTGTTGTCAAGACACTAAGGTACACATGAACAGCAACTGGCTCGCTCTTGTAACTCTGATAGTTTAATTCTAACCAAGCCAGAAACTCTGATGTCCTTTTTGCATTTTTTTGTTTATTGGATAGCTGACAGTGTAGAGGCAGCCTGTCTTTGTTTGCATGAACAGGAATACAGGTGAACCGAAGTACTGTGGGATCAATACACTATCTACTCGGATAATGGAAATCTGCAGGTTTTGTGACTCTGCAGTTTTACAGCCTCCTGCACTTTGTATTCTTACTTTAAATATTATGTGCAATAGATTATCTTAACATTTTGTTTTCTGCTAACCAGAATTAAAAATCCCAACCCAAGACAGAGTTCATGTACAACCATAGTAATGTTTGAAGTTAAATATTTTTAGAGCTTTTTTTTTTTGTCTTTTCAAAATTGTGCCCGATCTTTGGGACAATTATGTAATTCTTGCATATTGTAAGACTCCGTGGCTGATTTCTTATAATTTGTCTTGCTTGTAGGGGACACATAGAGGATGTGTATGACATCAGCTGGACCCGGGATGGAAACTTCATGGTCTCCGGCTCTGTAGACAACACAGCTATCATGTGGGACGTCAACAAAGGTTTGCTGAATCTGTCATAAACACAGAATCTCTATGTTTCATGAATGTTTGTTTCACTTGTTAAATTTGTATTTAAACATTTCAAAAACACAGGATATTATAAAATATGCGAGGGTTGATCTCATTTTAGCTCTGTATTTATGTTAATTGCTTCTTTTTTTCAGGACAGAAACTTTGTATCTTGAATGACCATAAGAGCTACGTGCAGGGGGTGGCCTGGGATCCTCTGGGCCAGTATGTTGCCACTCTCAGTTGTGACAGGTATGACAAAACAGATTAAGACATCCTGTTTCAAACCATGCTTGAGACATCTGAGTCTAACCATCATGAAATTAATCTCTGCTGTTAAATGATAGTGCCAGCTTTTAAAGGTGGGAAAGAAGGTTTAGCAACTTGATGTTTTTGTTTTCCCTCTCAGGGTGATGCGTGTGTACAGCACTCACACCAAGAAGAAGGCCTGCTGTATAAGTAAAATGAGCTCTGGGACACCTACAGAGGGAGAGGTCAGTATAGGGTTTGCTTTGCAGTTGCATTTGGTCTTTAAAATTGTGAAATGAAATTGAACATGTATGTTGTTCTTCTGCAGGCGAAGCAGTACAGAATGTTCCACGATGACAGTATGAGGTCGTTCTTTCGACGCCTTTCGTTCACACCAGACGGCTCTTTCCTGCTTGCTCCAGGTACATATACAGCTTTCACAAAATGTGGCCTTTAACTGGGAAAATTCAGTGTTGTGATGTGCTAGTAAAAATAATTTAAGTAAACCAAGCTCCTACTTCTGTTCAACTTAAATCTCAGCTGGATGTGTGGAGGTTGGAGAAAACATCATGAACACCACCTACATCTTTTCCAGGAAGGGCCTCAAGAGGTAAGTTTTGTCATATGCTGCTGCATTTACAAGTTAAGAGTCTGTGTTGATCTTTTAATGCTGGTCATTGATGTACAAATCTCTCACTTTGTCTTCTAGGCCTATCGCCCACTTGCCATGTCCAAGTAAAGCTACGCTAGCTGTGCGCTGCTGTCCCGTCTACTTCGAACTGAGGACCAAGAAAGGAGAAGGCAAGGATACACACTCCATTTGTTAGCATATAAGAATGATAATAAAGCTCCTCCATTTTACCCTTCATGTTAGTTTAACTTTGAGTTTTCTTAATTTTCCTACCACATCTATTCACAGACGGTTCCATCCAGACTCTTCCAAATGTATTCCAGTTGCCGTACCGGATGGTGTTTGCAGTGGCGTCTGAGGATTCCATCTTCTTGTATGACACGCAGCAGACCCTTCCTTTCGGCCTGGTGTCCAACATCCACTACCACACACTGAGTGATCTTACATGGTAAATTAACACAGTGGTGCTCAGAGCTCAACACAATCACTGTAGCTACACACATAAAACTGAAGAAAATAGACTCGAAAGAGTGAGTGAAACAAAAAGAGCATGTGCACAACCAAGGTACAATCCGCGAATCATTCGTTCTTTCCATTTTTAATTGGCAATCAAAAATCAAATAATGAAAAATTGACTGGTTATTTTGTTTTTTGCTTTTTATTATAACACCAAAAATGAAAAAAAATCCTGTTTTTTCATATTTCAATTTTAGGCTCAAATTAGATCATGTGTAGCTGAGTGACTATAACTCATCATGTCTATTTTGAAGATGAAAACCTTGAAGTCTTCGGCAGGGTTTACTTTGACAGACTGTCAACAGGCACTGCACTAGTTATTGGAAAAATAAATGTCATATATAACCATATTATCTCACAGCAAAGACGCCAAAAGTAGGTCTCAAGAATATATTACACTAGAAATGAGATTCACAAGCTTGACTTGAAAATTAAATTCTCGCCTGAACTGTGCAGTTTTCACAGTGCAGAAAAAATAAGATCCTCTGGGATGGCAGGTTATGTTTTTCTCCCACATTTATATGAAGCATAAAGTGGAGAAAACAGAAGGCCCTGCTTTACAGGAGAGAGCTGATTAAATATTTGGCCACAGAAAAGACAATGAACGATGATAACAAGACAAAACAATCATGCGTGTGAGGAGGGTAGGGAGTGGGGATGAGGGGGTGCGTGTGAGAAAGTGACAGTAACATGAGAGAATGTGACAATATTTGAAGGTGTGAACGTACATTCATTACTGATTTTTAGTATTTTATTATCTTAATTAGTTATTTGTCCCATAAAATAGAAAATGGTGGAAAATGCTGATCCCTTCTTCCCAAAGCCCAAAGTGACGTCTTAAAATGTCTCGCTTTGTCCACAAGAGTTCACACCTCAAAGATCTTTACAGTTAGAGAAGACTAAAACACAGAAAGTAACATTTGAGAAACTGGAATCAGATCATTTTGACATTTTTTTATTTAAAAAATGACTAAACTATTTTATCAATTATCAAAATAGTTGGCGGTTAAATTACTTGTTGAAAACTGATCATTGCAGCTGTAGATCAAAGAAACACTTTGTTGATTTAAAGGTTGTAATTTCATCTGTCCTCCATGTCATTCACCCTTGTCACCATTTCTCTGTTAATATTTTTTATGAATTTATTGGGGTAACTATTTACAAAGATGAATTAACACTCACAACAAGTTTGTTATTATAGGTATAAATTAATTATTATGAGGTATGAACTTTTAAAAAACATTCATTCCTCTTTTAGCGTTCCACCGTGTGACATGTGTTTCTGTATATCCTGTTTAGGTCTGGTGATGGCTCCTTCCTGGCTGTGTCCTCCACTGACGGCTATTGCTCCTTCCTGTCCTTCTCTCCTGGGGAGCTGGGCACTCCGCTGAAGGAGCCTCCCACGCTAGAGGTCTTTGTCCCGAACAGTGGCGTTGAGAAAAAAGGCAAGAAGACATCAGCAGCTAGGACCTCCTCTCCTGTATCACAGCCATCTTGCACTACCCCAATTCCCACAAACCAAACCAGCCTGGGCAAAGACACCCCCTCCTCTGTCACAACCCCAGAGGAGAAGAAGGGCACACCCAGTGCCAAATCCAAACCTCAGCCGCGCAGGATCACCCTCAACACCTTAGAGGGCTGGGGGAAGCCCACTACTCCAAAAGCCACGACTCCTTCAGCACCTCAGACACCCACGTCTGCAAGCACAAGCGCACCCTCTACTCCTCAACCCAATGTCACCCACCTCACCCCTACCAGCTCCAAAACCCAGCCACGCATCACTCCCCTCACTCCCTCCACCCCTAAAGTCCTCAACAGCGCTAATACTCCTGGGCCCACAACTCCTAAGGGTACTACTACTCCAAAAGGGCCCACCCCAAGGTAAATACAAGTTAGAGTAGACTGTGTGTGTGTGTGTGTGTGTGTGTGTGTGTGTGTGTGTGTGTGTGTGTGTGTGTGTGTGTGTGTGTGTGTGTGTGAAATGGAGCAGAAAACCGAGAATCAGTGTATTATACCATCCATTTTATAGTCACAGGGATACTTTGGCATACCATTTCTGCTAGGTGTGTGAAAGGAGGATGATGTCTCAGACCAAAGATATTTAATTTACAATGATAATAAAACAAACTTCAGGAGTAAGAGCTCTAACAAGAGAATTTGTCTTCTTTCGTCACAACCAATAATCCACTACTCAAAAATATAGTTTATTATCATAGAAACCAAAAACTATTCACATTAGAGAAACTGGAACCTGAGAATCTGAATATTTTCTTCTCTTGAAAGAATGACTCCAAATGATTAATCGATTGTAAAAATCAAATAGCTGGCAACTAATCAGTTTAATCTCTGCTCTAAATAACATACCTTGATGTTTCGGTCTGTATCAGTCACTCATATCTGTCCACACTGCCAAAATCACTCAGGTCAGATACTTAAAGACATAACTATCTGTAAGTTAGTAAAGTTTGATATGTGTAGAATTTTACAACTGCAGGGTTACAACGTGCTACAAAAAAAGACAATAAAAGCCATGTCAACAAATATTTAAATTAAAAACAACCAAAAAATAAAGGATATGGACAAATCAGGACTTGGAGGCATCAATAAAATTCATATTGAGAATAAACAGATTTTCAGAAAAGATTTAAAACACGACCCCCAGAGGGAGACATAATCTTGGAACCAGAACAGAAAAGGTTGGGTCTTGAACTTTGAGCAGGGCACTCTTTGCTATACGGTGGAAACAAATAGTGTAATCAGAGGGATTATGACTTTTATTTTATATTTGTAAGGAACCCAACAACAGGCTCGTCGATCAGCAATCATCAGAGTTGATCACATTTCTATAGAGAGATAAACTTAATAACTCATTATGTGTATTTAAAAAAACTTTTTAAATGTAATATAGCGTAGTCTCTCTGTTAATACTGCACATTTATTGAAATACTGGAACCACTTAAATGTTTTTTGACAGTAGTAAGACAGATAAAGTCACCTCCTCCTTCCTCCCATAATGATTAAAGTAGCTAAGCTGATTATCTCAATAGATGAAGTTTACAGAGATGAGGAAGTCACAGTGGACCTTTTTAAAATGTGTAAAATGCCTATTTAAACTTTTTAATATCCTAAAAATCAGGAGAGTTAAAAATAGCTGTAAGGGGCTCACAATGTTTTTGTTAGTGTACATGTGCTCAGCTCTGGCAGTGAGAACAAAGCTCTGTCTGGTATGAGGGATTCGTTGGACCCCCCGCTGACTATAAAATAATAATCACTCTGACAGACTGCTCGTAGACAATAGCAAGTCTGCATTTGCTTTTGTATTTGCTTTGTATCTGTAACTTGGTAGGTCTGCCTTGACTAATGCTGACTAGATCCACTGCTCTGTTTTACAGGCGAGTATCCTTGACTCCTGTTGCATCCCGTTCTTCCAGCTCACTCTTCAACAATCCCTCCTCCACTGAGAAGGCCAAACATGGTTAGTGGGGGTCATGGTTGGGCCTGCTGCTTTGGTTGTTCTTTGTTATGATATGTCTTTTTTTTTTTTTTGGCAAAGATCTCAGCAGAAGTCTAACGGTTGAAAGATGTTATGATGCATTGTAATCCATCCTCATCGAGAGCCATCAGTGTATATTCACAGAGCTTCTTGTGTTTTAATATTTATAAAGTATCTATAGTTAAACAGTTTAAAATGCTATTCCACTGGAGGCTACAAACTCTTAAATTGAATATTTACACTTTATTAACATTTTGAGTCTTATCTTTGTAGTTTTGACCTCTTTATTTCTATCATATGATGAACTTATGCTCACCAAAGTAATTTAGGAAATTTGGGATTAGCAACACCGCCACAATAAAGCCCCAAGGTGCAAGAAACACAAGCAGGTGATCAAACAGGTTCTAAACGAGCCAAAAGCATTGCCTGAATACCTAAGACACTTTATTTAGAGGTGAAAACAAAAGCGCACCAAACATTTAATTCTGCATTGAAAAACATGGAAGGTCACAGCTGAACCATAAAGTTGCTCTCTAGTCTGTGATCGATGTTAGCCAGTTTTTTGGGGGGTTTTTTTACGTTGTTTTTTATTATGTTGCAATTATTATTAAAAATAAGCTAACCTGGAATTTCTTTTAGTTTGTAAAGTCTGTATCATCACCTGACTGCTTGTATTTCTTGATATCTTTTGTTTTAAGTGAGGTAGCCATGTTCCCAGATTTCAGATGTTAAAAGATATCAGGGTAGCTAGTTTTTTAACTGTCTGAAAACAACACCCAGATGACCATGTGTACACTGAAAGAGGTTTTCCTCACTGTAATCATTCCTCCTGGTAAAAAATTGTTAAAAAACAAAATCCACAAATGTTTTGAAAAGTTGTGAACTCATCCTTTAACTTTAATGCAATTGTTAATGATGGGAAGAATGACTTTCAAAACTGAAATTGATACTCAATTTGAAACAAAGTAGAATTAGCTTTATTGTCTTTAAGTTTAATATGAAAAACTTAACACAACATTTGGAATACAACCTTTTTTGTGTGTCTTGTAGTTACTTGTATGATAACCATAGTTTTTGATTTGCAATATCTATGTAGACTGAATTGTGTCAAAGAATCTCTTAAATCTTCCATATCTCATTCAGCTTCTTACATGACAGCAGAAGACAGTCGACACAGATGACAGACTGTACTGTTATAACCCTTCTCTCACTCATTTCTTCCTTTCATTTCTCCAGAACGTCCCTCTCCTCCGTCCGATCCAGTCTGCCAGCCTCCAGAGTCCAAACGCCCCAAGACCCGTGACCCCCCAGCAAAGGACCGTGTCACCCAGGCTTAGTGTTTACTGGCAACAGTGTGGTGCTATGATGTCTGATTGTAGTACATACAGCAGAGTGACAAAGAGGCCAAACTGTTGAGGCTCCCTGTGGATGTAATACCACAGAGGCATTGTGTTTGGGTTGATATATATAACATGACTGTACTTGACATAACCTCACATAATGTACTGGGTTATAAAACAAACCGTATTGCTTGTCTTTTAATTCTTTAGTCATGTGTGTTTTGTTTTTGGTTTTTTTTTGCATGAAAAAGTCAAACAGGTAATGAGGTAATTGTATTATATTTCATTTGTGACATTTCTAGGCTCGAGTGCTGTAAAGAGGATAGTAGTGACTCATTTCTTATCAAAAACATGTGATTGTGAAACTCAAACTGCAACTCCAAACCTGAAGAAGAGGGGCAGAAAACAAGCACTTCAAGGTTTAGTGCTTTGTGTGAGCTGTGAATATATAACCCGAGTCTTAATTTACAGAGTACTGTGGGCCAGCAGCTTGACTGAAAGGCTCAAAATAGTCAAACATGTCAGAGTAATTTTCTCATTGTCTAATAAAAGATGTTTGATATACAATACATTTGTTAATGGTTTGTGTTGAGTCTGTTGATTCATGCTCTTTTAATGACAAACAGCTGACAGTTATGTAAAATGGTAATTTATAGGCAGACTTTGTGCTCAAACTAAACTGATTTAGTTGTGATTAAAATGAGGACATGGCTTATGTAGGATTTTCTATTTAGAGGTATGTTTCTCTCAATGTAGCTAGGATTCAAAGAATTTTGACTGGAAACCAAAAAGGTATTTCATTTGTTGTTATTGCATGGATTTTTCATGTTTAATTATCTAGTTACATTTTGAGGGAGAACATGTAGATTTTAATGTGCTACATGAAGGCCCATGCATTACCTTTTTCTTATTTATTGAGCCAAACCTGGTCAATTATAAACATGGTGTCTTCATGTTAACTTACTGCATCATCCAGTAAGAAATACCTGGCATGTGTATGTTTTCTCTTGTGGAATATAAATTATCCTATGGTTACTAAAATCCATCCCCTCTGTATCCTCAGTGGTTGCTGCAGCTTTAACATTACAGTATTTAATGATTGCTTTGGCTCAGTGTGTTTCAATGGGCCAAACTCTTGATGCAAAAAGTGGAAGTGACTGGTTGAATTATTACCTTTAAACACAAAGTGCTGTTCCTCACATACAAAATGTAAAATACTAAATCACATGCGGATTCCACAGAATACACACAGCTCATATTAGCACAACTTCCAGTACTTACTGTTGAAAGCACAGATTACTGAATCAAAGCAACTTGTGTCTGCAAGAATTAAACCTGATTTTGACTAAATTGTGCATTTCTTTCCTGTGGAAAATGCTACTGCACAGTTTTAATGATAATTTACTACTGTCTGACAGTGGCATTTGATATATATTATTACATTTGCGCATATTATTCCAAAACAATGTGGGTTAAAGTCCAGTAGTGAATAATGTTTTGATGTTTGGACATTGGCTGTTGAGAGATGTTTTGTATTGCAATTTGATATGGATGTTTTCAATTTGTGTACTCTGAGATTTTGAGGCCAAAATCTGAAGTATAGGTGTTGATAGTTTTGCTAATTGAAAACTGAACCAATAAAGCACTAGAAAAATACTATATTACAGCACCTGACATTGAAATGTCAGTGACAGCCATCATTTCAAAATCTGAAATAATCTGTCTATTTGTTGTTGTTATTTTCTAGCTAAATTAAACCAAGGTCGTTTTAAGAAGAGAACTGGATAAGGAGAAGTGGATAATCTTAATTTAAATGTGTCTATTCTGAATAAAAATGAGTGGATCATGTTTAACTTGGCTGAGCTGCAAGTGAAGCAAATACTAGTACACTGGCATCGTGCGAGGGCAACCCAACTTGATGCGAAGGGAAGCAAACCAGCTTGAGTGACAGCTCCCTCGGCCAATCACATCTCCGTCTGAGTGAAGCTCTTTAAAGCTTCTGCTAATGGCCTTTGTGTGAAGGCGGGGAGCAGTCGGCTCGGTTAGGCTGCTGATTAGCAATAAACAGAAAGGTTACGAGTTTAAAAATGTGGATTATTTGACCACCAGACTGGCTCTGCGGCTACGAGAGCGCTGTGAACTATGTCGGGTGTCTAACTGGAGATTGTTGGCTTGGTTTTGTGGCGACCCGGCGGTGATTTTTGCAACATTTAGAGACAACCTCGCGTTTTTTTTAGGTCGTTCAAAGTGGCGATGCTGAGCTGATAGCTGCGTCATCATGTTGCTTCCGACTCGAGTTGGCGAGAAGAAATCTCAAGTTAACGCCAGAGGTGAAGCCGCCCGCCGTCATCCAGCTCCGGAGGCCACTCCCGACCCCTGAGACAGATGGGAGACGGGCTGAGAGCCAGAGGCAGGCGGTGAAGCTTGTTTACGTGGAGGCTGTGAAACTGGGGACTTTGCATCACTTGGCTCGGCGCTGTTGGCGCGATTCTCCCCTTGGCTGCATTTATTATCTGCACTTGGTTGGACGGTCAGATATTTCTATTGATGTTGCGTGACTGTTAGAAATCCGCAGAAAAATGTTCTGACGTGTCACCAGAGACGTTTCTCAAACAGAAAGTGCAGTTATATTAATATTTAATGTTGGATGAGGATGTTGCTCCAACTGTTTGGATAGTCTGAAGTGATGCCCTCGTTGACAGAAGGACCCCCCCTCCAGTAAAAACGCTGCTCACTCCCATCTGATGCTCACTTTTCTTTTATTTTCATTTAGCTCCGGTTAAGAAAACCAGCCTTATACAAGCCATAAAGAGATACTTTTTGATTGAATTAACTGGCCCTATAGCCGCCCAATGGGATACATCAGCTCATTAGCAAAGTGTCAGAGAGGGTTTGCTGGAACTTATTATTAGGTCGGTGGTCTGTTGTCTCCTGTCACCCCATCCACGTGGACTTTGTATCAGGACGGTGGGTTAAGTTTGGTTGGTGGCTCCCCGCCGTGACGCACAAGGGGCGACTCGGCCGAGCAAAGCAAAGCAGGGACTATTTGACTGCTTCAGACAGGAAGACCCGGGGGTCTTTCCCTACACTGGACACAGTTACACTTTTTCTTAGATCAGAATATAAGGCCGGTTAAAATGGCCAGAGACTGCAACCACACCAACACACATTACGCGCACTCAGAGAGGTTTTGTCTCTCCAAACCTTGGCTGGATGGAGACAGAGAGATGGAGTCACCTGGGAACTCAAGAGGCCGTGGTCCAGCCACACGGTGGTCGCCGAACTTCGAGATGATTGACGGGATGCTGTACCGCAAAAAGCTGGAAAAGGGCTTCATCAACTACCGGGAGGTTTTGGATGAGGACCGGCGGCATGAGGCCATCGCCACCTTTCACCGGCGGCGGGCCGGCCAGCGTCACCTCTCCCTGGAGGAGACCTACAAATGTGTGGCTGAAAACTACTGGTGGGAGGGTATGAACATCACTTCTTAACGTTCAACTGACTTCATAGGACAGCATGTGGTTTAAGTTTTTGAAAACAATGTGTGGTTCTCATCTGTATCTAACAATGCAGTGTATTCACTCATTATTGTGAGAAAGTGTAGGGATATTTAAAACAGCCTCACACTAATGATTGAATTTATCAGAGATCAAGAGGCATGATTGACAGTCATTAATTATGGCCCTGGCTTTTCTTGTCTGTGTGGCTGTTCATTTCATTTGTGGCTTTTATCTAAAACACTAGAATTGTTCTTTATAGTACAAGTGTTTCTGAAGTGTGAGATGATAATCCTTGTCTGTGCACCTCATATGTTGGTTCCTGGCTTATTTTCTGTCTACTCACTGATGTTGAATTAATGATTTTCTTCACAGGGATGTACTTTCAGATCAGAGACTTTGTCCTGAGTTGTCCAGAGTGTCTGAGCCAGCGCAGCAAGAGGACAGAGGTAAGAGGCTGATCTGAAAAGTTTGTTTTCCCTCCAGTGTAATTTTCAGCTTCAGTTTTTCACTTTCCTTTTTTTTTCTGCATCCCACACATTTTATTTCACACCTGCTAAATTTCATTTTCACTGAATCCTGTTCTCACTCTTGTCTTCTACAAGTGCTTTCCCACACATTATATTCCAATTATGAAGTCTCTTTTCCTGTCTTGCTGCCTTCACCTCTCAGGAGCCGGGTGGCAGAGGATGTGTCACAAAGACGATTGCATCGCACAGCGCGGACATGCTAAGCAAATTGAGGAGTCAGAGGGAGGCAGGGATGTTCTGTGACATTACCCTGCGGACAAAAGGGCAGTCCTACTCGGCCCACAGAGCCGTCCTGGCAGCTGTCAGCGATCACTTCCAGGAAATCTTTACAGAGATGGATACGAATATGAAAGCAGACATAGATCTCACTGGTAAGTGACACTCAGAAACCTTGTAAGCAGACTAGCTGGACAGTCTGGCCTCACAGAAAATGCCATTGTGTATGAGTTAATATTTCCAAGTTTAGCAGCAGAGATTTACTCTCAAATATCCATCAAACTGAGAGAAGTTTAATGGTAATCATGATGGATGATGGTGTGCCTCGTTAATATAAATAATTCTAAACATCGAGAGACATGAGTTGAAAACATATCTCTTTATCTTTCAAACAATGGAGGAAAGATGTAACTCATTCACTTTTTTCTTGTGTCATTCAAGGCACAAGAAGGGCATTTGAAGGGCCTTTTTAAATGAGACCAGCTTGCTGCTCTAGAAATCTGTAGTTGGGATGATCTAGACACTGAACTCATGTACTTAATGTATTGGTCTGAAAAAATAGACATACATTGTCCAGAGTTGCCCTTTCACACATGTAGCACTGAACAGGATTGTCCGTGTTAGACATGTTCTCACCTACTGGAAATACTGTGTTTGGTTTCCGTGAAGGTTGGCGCCTGGGTAGACCAAACTAAGGAAGCAACATGACGCGAAAAGTACACTGCATTTGAAATTCAGCGTTTTTAAGCTTTTCACTAGAAATAAAACTGCTTTTATATTACGAGAAATCACAGGGAGTCTGCTCTCTCATGAGCACTAGCTTCACAGTGGAGCATTCCGGCCCTGTCAAAACAAAGAAGCTTAGCTGGCCCACTGTGTTTATCCAGGGCCAGTCGCATGAAAGAAACATCATCAACACGCCCACTCGTTCACTGTGAATTCTCTGGACAATCAGCTGCTTTATTCACACATGGGCTGAATCAGACATTACAGGGACTTTGTACTAGGGAGCTGGCAGGGTCAAATCAGTGTAATGTCCGGTCCAGCTCATTTGGACCTTCTGTGTAATGTCCGGTCCAGCTCATTTGGACCTTCGATGTTTTGTCTATTACATTTGAAAAAGTTGGGGTATTCATATACTTGAGGACAAGACTGTTGCATGTTCACAAGATCAGATATCTTTTTCATACTAGAAGATCCCTTCATAATGCACTTACAATGTAAGTGATAGGGCACAAAATCTATAAGCTTCCCTCTGTGCAAAAAAATGTGTTTAAAAGTTTATCTGACGCTAATATGAAACTTCAACCATCCAAATGAGTCAAATCAAGTAGATATGTAACATTACAGTTTGTTTAGTGCCGAAGTCGCTCTTAATAAAGATAATTCTACTTTCTAGTATCAATTTCAGTTTTGAAAGTCATTCTTCCCGTCCTTAACAGTTGCATTAAAGTTAAACGACTTTTAAAAACAGTCGTAAAACAGTCAGGTGCCCAAATGAATATTGAAATAGGTTTCTCTTGCCATGATAATTCCTCCTGTTCATACCGAACATTAAAAGATCCCTTCATAATGGGGCACAAATTCCACAGTCCTCCATCTGTGTAAAAATGGATTTAAAAGTTTGTGACACTAATATCAAGCTTCAGTGTCCAAATGAGTCAAATCAAGTAGAGATCACTAAACGTTACTCTTTGTAGTGCTAAGGTCCCTCTTTTTTTGTTATTATACCTCCACTGCAGCCCAATATGGAAACACTGTCCGAGGTAACATGAAGAGTGATTTTGATGCTAAAAGACTGTAAATGTGGTATATATCCACTTGATATGTCCTTCACCTTGCTGAAGCCTCATATAAGCTTCAGATAAACTTAGAGGGCCCCATCTTGCGTATGGCGGGTGTGGTGCATGTGTCTTTGTTAGTTTCCCCCAGCGCAGTTGTCATTTTCTCGCCCTGCGCCCACGTTGTCTAAATAGCAAATGCACTTGCACCAGTCTGTGCGCCCATAGGCGTGTTGGTCTCAAAATGAGGTGTGGTCAGGCGCATTGGTGGCGCGTTGCTATTTTGAGGCAGAGGAAAGCGATTTCACTACTGACCAAAAAAACAGGTCTAAAGTCACTGGTGTATATTTCACTGTTATTTAAGCGGCGCATCATCAAGAGTTCAATATGCTCCTAGATAGGCGAGTGTGCATCGCACAGACACTGTGCTTGTTATACACACGGGCACGCAACAGGACACAAACACGCAAAACATCACTAATAAAAGGACTGAATGGATGGATGTGAATTTGTATTATGATGTACATCAACATATTAAAAACACATTTCATAATATTTATCAGATTTAATTAATTGTAAAAAATGGAGAGTACCGCTGCGGACAGTCCTAACAACCTATGAAAGTCTGAAGCCTCTGAGATGCTGTACAGTGCGCAGTGCCATTACGCACAGCCACTCACTGTTTATTAAATCAGCTGATGACACCAGGCTGCTGCACACCTCTACACTCATCAGACTGGTTAGTTATAACTACACACACCTCTACACTCATCAGACTGGGTGGTTATAACTACACACACCTCTACACTCATCAGACTGGGTGGTTATAACTACACACACCTCTACACTCATCAGACTGGGTGGTTATAACTACACACACCTCTACACTCATCAGACTGGGTGGTTATAACTACACACACCTCTACACTAGTCAGACTGGGTGGTTATAACTACACACACCTCTACACTAGTCAGACTGGGTGGTTATAACTACACACACCTCTACACTCATCAGACTGGGTGGTTATATCTCTATTTCTTCCTTTATATGAATTAAATGTGAGGTTAGCAGCTCATCTGCCAACTTTCTTTCCAGCAACAGTAACTCATGTTATATTATTGAAACACATTGCTGGGTAAATGCGCCGTTATAATAGGAATCTGTCAATTTGACAACGCTCCTGGATATTAAAGGGAATTGGAGATGACACTCCATTTTTCCGCCATTAAAATAGCAAAAGTGGATTCGGACCCGCCCTAAAAGGCACTTGCGCCACGCGCTTCACGCCATGCGCTATAGATCGTTAAAATGGGGCCCATAGTGTGTCTGTTGGAATTATCAGCTCTAGAAGTGTTTTGTTATCTCAGTTTAACTTTCAGGAGTTTCTAAAGGCTTGTGTAATGTGTCTTTCTGCCACAGAGGAAATAAATTAATGAATGTGAACGATACCAAAGAATCTCCAGACATCTTTACTGCAGTAACAGATTGCAGACCAATCTGTCAAACAGACAAGAATGACTGGTTTCACAGATGAAGTCTGAGTGAAATAGTAACGTTATCTGCTGGAGAAAATAAACTCCACGCTTCCAATAGCCTGACAGGAGAGTGTGTGAGTATTTGAATGATAGATGCTACACATGTGATTTATGTTCTGCTTTAATGGAAGTATTTCACTTTAAAGACTCTCTACTCCTTATATTAATATTATCTCAGGGAAACTGTCCCATCTGGACGAGTGTGTAAATATGTTTCATCTTGATAAAGTCCCAAAATCAGGCTTTGGAAAAGGGTGAGTCGTCTTATATTCAGGCCAATACAGTATAGCTTTGATGTGTCATCAGACAGGAGCAGAAGTGGCTCTATTGAAAGCAGTTGATAGGTCTCTTACTCTCCACTGTCATGTTCATGCTTTACTCCCACTCTTCTTTCTGTCTCTCTGATCTTGCGTTTTCACTGACTTGCTTTCATCTCACTGATCGACCAGAGTTCAGCATGCCTAATTAAATGATCTTTTCCCCCCCCTCAGGTTTCTGTGAGGACAGCCTTCTGCCTCTGCTGGATTTCTCCTACTCCTCCACCCTGTGTGTTCGCCAGGAAGACCTACCTGAAGTCATCACCATGGCCCGCCACCTTGGCATGTGGCCTGCAGTGGAAGCCTGCACTGCTCTCATGAAAGAGCAAGAACTGCACCTACATCCTGACAAGGACTTCACCTCAGCCTATGCTGGTGCGTGCCACGAGCGTCATCGGCAACAGAGGGAAAGCAAGAGGAAAGGAATTTTGGGATTAGGGAATGACATGAACAACAGCTTCACTTTAAAGCTGGAGGCATCAGATGAGTCTTTAGAAATAAGTCCAAGGCGCAATTTGCGCAGAACACCAAAACCCCAAGGTCATAATGGCCTCCCTTTGAGTCCTTCACACAGGATGAAGCTCATGGACTTCAAATCTCCTTCCTCCAAGAAGGGAGCTGCACCTCGAAGTGCCATAACCACCTCACAGTCACAGAACTACTCATCCATGTCCCCATCGAGCACCCGTCTACTACGCTCTACTCCTGGAGCTGCACAGAAGGTTCAGAGATTGCTGCCCATGCCAGAAAGCCCTCGACGAAACAAAAAGGCTCACTCCATCACACGGCTTTCCCGCGCCTCCAGATCGAGGTCGAGCACGGTTTGTAGCCCTGTAAGAGTGAAGCAGGAAGTGGAGGAAGTCGTAGAGGATGAAGAGGATTATGCACGAGCACAGGAGAAGTACAAGCTGATGAATGTTCTTGGGCTACAGAGGACCGCCCTCCTCCCCAGACCAGAAGATCTGATTGGCTGGAGACAGAAGAAACGACTCAGGAAGCTGAAGGCCAACAACTACTCACTGACCAAGAGGCGGAAACCCCGTGTCACCTCCCCGGCAATACAGTATACACTGTCACTTCCCCTCTGTGCCCCGGTCAACTCTTGCCTTCTCAGCAAGTCAGCAAAGAGCAAGTCAGTGGTTCCAGTCAGCCAAGTGAAGACGACACCTAAGAGGCAAAAGAGCACCCCTCAACATGTGCCCCCAAGTGACAGGAGCATGCGTAGTAAAGGGGCGCTTCCCGACATGTTCCAGCCTGCATCCAGGCCTGGCTACGGGGGACGAGAACTCAGACGGTCAGTGAGGAAGGGAGAGAGTGTCCACCGTCCTGTCCAGCAGCCGCTGCGACGCAACACCAGGAAAACCATAGTGAGGAACACGGTTAGGATAAAAACAGAACCAGCTGAATACTCTATCTCAGGTCTCTGTATTCCATCAAACCATCACCATGGCCACACACCTCATAGATCCACACCTCCACAGAGAACACAGGCCAGAAATAAGATCACCGTAGAGACGGTCAGGACGCTGCGTTACAACAGCAGCCGACCAGCCGCAAAGGCCAAGCTCAGGCGGGGGTCCGCAAGAGAGGTGGAGAAGACAAAGTGTAAACCCAGAGAGGATGGCAGGAAGGTGGGGGGCCAAGGGATGAGGGGGATGATGGACACCGGACCGAGAGTAAAGGATAATGAACCTGGCGGGCTCCATTTATCAGAGCATGCTCCTCCACCATCCATTTACAACCACCCTCTGTATAAAGTAATTAAAGAGGAGCCAGCAGAACTCGTGCCAGTTGGATCTTTCTCTGATCCTCCCTCACCAGACCTGGGCAAGCGCCAGAGCAAGCCCCCCATCAAATTACTGGACTCAGGCTTTCTGTTTAGTTTCTGTCGACCAGCAGGGGCACCCATGGCAGTACTAAAGAAAGAGGAGGAGAGCGTGGATATCTGCTTAACTCGCTCTGTGTCACAAGTTGGGAAGAAATTTGGAGCTGAAGAGCCCCACCACAGGGCACTGAGAGCCAGAGGACCACCCACCTTGCCTGTGGTGAAGAGGGAGAGAGAGGAGAGGAGTGTGAGCCAAAGCAGGGTTCAGGGAGTCAGACGAAGCTCCCGAAACAACACTCATCATGTGGCCAAGCCTAGCGGGTCAAAGGCCACACAGATCAAGCCAAAGGTAGATGAAGATGACTGTGGGACCTCCTTTTTATTTTACATGTATATGATGATGTATAAATGACATATTTTGAATCTACAACATTTGAGTAAACACGTCAATATTGTTTCCTAATGTCTTCAGCAACAAGGTAATCTCCTCCTTGCGAGAGGCAGGAGCTGTGTCATGTTGGACTCTGTTCGTCGAGCGAGGTTAAAGCAGCTTCGAGGACCTCGTAGTCAAGTCCCCAAAGTCCCAAAGTCGGCCCACACCTGCCCGCAGTGCCCAGCCTCCTACAGGGACTGTGATGCTCTAATCATGCATCGTCTAAGGCACATCGAGGGCAAGCACTGGCCATGCCCGGTAAGGACTGACTTTCCCAAACCCTAATGTAAAACCACACAACTAACAAGGGTGAAAAAATCATTGCTTGGAGCTCAGACAGTTTTCTTATTCCCAGCAAACAATATATTTGTCAACTGTGAGGGAAAACAATTAATGCAGTGTGATACAAGACAGGTGTTCTTCTGAGTGAACTGGATGCTCTGCTATTAGTGCTTAATATTTGCTTGTAATCAACAGGCTCTGGACACCATGGAGCATTGTTGGAAAATAATTAAAACATAAGAAGTACATTTGGGTATATTTTCAGATATTTGTACTTGAGTATTTTCATTTTATACCATTTTCTACTATGATACAATTTCATTCAGTTTAACACAAATTATCCTTGTAAATGCAATTCTATGCAGAAAACAAGCAACACACACACAATGCATACTAGTTACTTTCCAGATTAAGCCTTTTTTTAAATTTACAAAATATATGATCAACTTTTCAAAAAAAGTATTCATTGTTATAGATTCAGCTACCCAGTTATGTAGGAAAATATTAAAGTAATAACTAATAACAATTAAAATATATATTATTGTAAACTTTTTCTATTAAGGTACCATTCTTAATGATGATTACTTGTTGTTGGAGCCATTTTTTGGCTTATTTGCCAATGGATTGATATAATGTCATTCTTTTCTTTTGACTTGAATTGTTTAATATTTTGAGCTATTATTTTTGGCAGTTCATCAGATGATGATGATCAGCTGTGATAGAACGGGGTGAGATTGGGTCTAGTCTTCATGCAGGCATGCATGTAGGACGGGGCATCAGTACAGTCTTTGACCTCATGTCAAAGAAAGACATTTTTTGTTTAGAAAGGCTAAAGACAGGCTAAAGTGTTGTGATTTGGAAGTGTGAGTCAAGATATCCTATTTTAACTAATGTTAAATTGTGCTATTGCTGCTTTTACTTAAGAATACTTATTCCACCACTGCTGTGGCATTTATTTCTGTGCTATTAACTCTTCGTCTCACCCTTTTCTGTGCTGTGTAGCTCTGCAGTAAGACCTTCTTTCGACTGAGGAATGTACGGAACCACATCCACACCCACGACCCCAAGTTGTACAAATGCCGGAGCTGCATTGTCGCTGGTTCCTGAGGAGAGTTTGCCAGCTGGAGGGTCTGCTCAAGCAGCGAGAATGAGGTGGGTGATCATTTCTGTTTAATAACAGCATTGATTGAGTTTTTTTATTGATTGATTGAGTACCATGTCTGTTTCTTACCATGTAGTACGATGTCTGTTTCTTCATGTTTATTTTCCAGGATGAGAGAAGTCTGTCTGAGTGTGTGACACCAGTGAACAGACTGAAGAGAAAGGCACATGATCGATCAGCAGCTTGTACATAATGGACCTGTCATACACAAGCACAGCGGTCTGTGGGAAGGCACAATCTCTCTGATTCTAATCATTGCCTTATGTCAATGATCGCTAATGTTATTTAAATAACCAAACCAAGGTTGCTGTTCCTGTTTGCGTTTCCGTAGCTACAAAAGGTTAAACTTGAACATTACACTCAGGGGGGAGGGGCAGGGAATGTGATGCCACGGTATAAAGTGATATAACATCACGGTTGTGTATAAAATGAAATGTAAAGTGATTGTTTTAACTATTACTGCTACGTATTGTTATGATTATTTTTCTATGTATAGATGAATTTTGAGTGCACTTATAGCTTATGTTGTCAACCTAAGAGGTGGTAGTGAAGTTGAAAGTTTGGAGTCCACAGCGGGAGTACTTGAAGTGATACAAGCGTCAGAGGAAATGCTTGAAGCTGTCTTAGGAGTGTCCTTTGGGTGTTTCAGTGGGTCTTTGTCCTTTTGGTGTGCTAACTTTTAAAATGACCGGTCTCTCCCTCTTTTCGTATCGAACTGCTAGTCTCACATAATCCACGAGTTGGGCATTTAACTCGGGGCTATTAACAATGACACCACTGCATGTGTATTTGCAGGCCATTTGTAGATAACTGTCTTTTTCTAAGGCTGCCAATTTTAAAAAGGGAAATGCATCTCGTTTTTAATGTGAATTTCTAAACGGTAATCAACAAAGCTGCGTCATTACAGGTTTCATTGTTTTATTGATCTCTTCTTCCACTTTAATCCACGAAACAGACCCTCAACGTCTAGTTCTACTTCAAATTTCCCTCCTACTGATTAAATGCAATGTGTGCACATGAAGAGATGTCTATGGCTCACAAACAGATTTTTCGAAATAAATGAGCTGTCTTGCTATCTGTCAAAAGACTGAATAAATTTTTGCCTTTTATATCCTGTTATTCTTGCTTTAATTGCATATTTGATATGTACTATACCCTCTAAGTGAAAGGAACAAATGGCACTTGAGCTAATTAACAAGGTTTATTTTCTATAGAGAGAAGTCATATAAAGTTGTGGTTTCCAGAAAGATTGTGCCATATCATTAGTGAAATCAACTCAAAGTTCAAGATATTACTTACTGGAAAGAAAATATGTCCTTTAAGAATATTAAACACATGACTCACTACTGACTGGAGTCTTTGTTGCATCTGCAGTGGGTTCAGCACTACATTGATCCAGTCAGGAGGAGGATGAGGAGTTCTGTCAGGGGAGGTTGTGATCCAGGTGGAGTGAGGAAGAACTTAAGGCATCATTAATTTCTTTGCATCCTCTGACTATCACCTGAAGTGAAAATTGAGTGAAATGAGACCAGATTAATTCAATTAGTTTAAGATGAAGGTTTGATGATCCCTCTGACAGATTCAGCCAATATGACAGTATATTTGAATGGGAAGTGTACAGTAATGTTTGCTTTCTTTACGATGGAGCCACCGGAAGAACAAAAGGGGAAAAAACACAGTTCAGATCTTTACAATACTTGGAACAGTCTCAAAGTGCTTTAAATATGATAACAGACAAAGGAGGCAAATGTAACATCTGGAAACAAAACACCCAATGTGTGAAAAAAAGATTTTTAAGTAAATTAAATGAAATATACTTGATCTTGTCCAACTGCATGTTTATATTCGGGACAAGGTAAGTGTACAGCATTACACTACTTTTAAATTTAAACTGCTGATGTAAATCACATGCACAGAACAGCACATTAGCATAACAAAACACTTAGGATGCACATTTGCAGGAAATTGCAGATAAGAACTACAAAGAGGGCAAAAGAAAAAGTGATTTATACCAACATAGAAAGTTCAGACGTACTCAAAGCTGACAGGAAATGTTGAGGGAAGACACAAAATACTGTCAATACAAAAAAGCATTTAAGGATGGGTGGGCATTGAGCAATATCTCATTATACAGAGTGAGAGGTGCTTCAGATGGAGTCCAAGTTAAATCCCATCCTACTTCACTTACTGTCTATCCATTCTGTGTTTGTCTATCCTACCTGCTTCTCTATGGGGAGAAATTAGTTTCAATACAAATGACAAATACATGTTTCATGAATAAATAAATGTAAGCTAATTTACAAATGTATTTCCAATTTAAAAGTCATTAATCTCACAATAGTTGGATTAAAAAACCCTCCTGTGCTTCAAATGTATTTATAGCAAAAAATAATATGCACACTGTCCTTTGCTCCTACAATCACTGTTATTCTCATTCAACATTTAAAGATAACCATCTGACTGATCAACATATTTCACATCAAAAGTGCATAAAAAATATTAGCATTATATTAGATAGAGTATTAGACTAGACCAAATAATTCTGCAATGAAATATCTTTCTTGGTGCAATGCCTTGGCTTAGTTGTACTTGGCAGTACTATTTTCCTATAAATAAAACACTTTTTTAGACAGATTTCTTTTTTGTGTGCATTTATTCACTGATTGCCAAATCATTGTGCACAAATTAGATGACAGGTTACATTTGTATGTCAAGTTTTGACACTTTAAATAAATCGGCCTGATGTTAGCTCATGGCAGCTCCTCTATCACAGAGGTGTTTGTTAGCTGGTAAATGACCAGAAATGGAAGTACAGAAATACCAAAGATATGTTTTGAAACAGTGTTGCCGTTTTATATTTTGTTCACCAGAGTAGTGTGTAGAGTATCTCAGAAGATTGAAGCTTGATACTTTGTTATTTTAAAAGTTAAAGTTTCAAAAGGTCCAAATAGAAAAATCACCAAGAGTCGTCCAGCTGAATGCAGACAAAGTTTTATTTGTCGACGAAGAAACCTTGGGAACCACAGTAGCACAGACAGCATCTATACCAAAATGATACAATGACTTTTGATACAACTCTTCTTTTTATACTGATCATTTTGATACTGCCCACCATAGAGAGAGAGAGATGTTGCTCTCCCTTATGTAAATTTTGACCAATCAAAATCCTTCCAAACTACTTTTTTTTTTTTTTTTTTTTACAATGATCTCATCCCAGGTGCACTGGGGATTTTACACTTGTGGCCTTGGCACTCACAGATGGGCAGAGAGGTCAAGTTTTGGTCAAGATAATCTAGGCCATAGGTTATATCTTATTTTAATCAAATTATGACTTTATAACAATCAAATTATTATTTTATAACACTTGTTACTGCATTCTTTTTCTTTTTAAAGATAGTGATAATAGAAAGTGTAACACATTTAATCACATATAATCAAAAGTGCTTAAAACATCATGAAGTGCAGAATCACATCCTTCTCCTAACTCCTTCAGTTTTGATTATCCTTAGCAAATAGTAATCATTAATAAAATACACCAATAGCAAATAAATCATCATTCAACAATCAATCATTATAGTCCAGATTTTACACTACAAGTGACAAGTGTATTTTTGATCTATGCAAAGCATGTCTTGGTCACAAATTAGGGGAACCATTTCTTCTATTGTTTTTATTGTGTATGTTTTTTATGTGGTGGGTTATGTTGAAATCAATTGGCCTATGCATGATTATTTAAACTCCCAAATATCAATACCAGACCCACAGATGGACATATGTTGAAGCTTCAGCATTTGCAAATGTCTTTGAGCAAGCTGCAGAAATCTGACTTCTGAGCTCTCACAGAGGGAACAAGTCAAATATAGAGAATTTCTCAGCAGAGAAATCTAATCAGTGTATTTCCTGTGACAAGTGTGCTCACCAAACCAGATAAACTGAGGCAGCAGAGACCCCTCTGTGCACTATGTCACACTCAGGAAAAAACAGCACACATTTTACATTCATATTAATCACTCCTCTTAGTGTTTCACTTCCCATTTCTTTGATGAGTCATATTATTGTAACATTGCACTGATTTTGAACTGTGTTTATCCCACTCACACGTTTTACTGCTCTTGAAAAGTGTTGCCTCATTACACCAAACAGTACCCCAACCCAACACTAGATGACAGCCTGCACTAGTGGATGACAATGGCTGCTCCACAACAATAAGACAACAATGCAAAATGGTTCCAGCCACATCAACCCTTACCTCTGGGCACCTCAAGACACCCCCTAATGGGGAATATGTGAGCAAAAGAGAACAACAAGAAGGATGTGATCATTACGTCAGTGGAAACACTACCCTGACTTCTGGCTAGACATGAAAATACTAATTACCCTCATGATGCTTACACGTAATTATCTGTAAAAGCAGGCATCACAGTGATAATTATAAAAACAAAAAAGGCTGATGATCAAGGTTCAAGCATTTTTAACTCTCAAAAGGTCAACAGTGAGTGACCCGATCGATGAGTTGTGGATTTGAGTAAACAGATTGCAGAAAAGCAGTGAGCAATACACAAAGGTGATATATGACACTGCTTGTGCACAATGAAGACCTTCCTTCATACTAATAATAGTGTTTATGAGTTTGCATTAATGAATCAAAAAGACCAAAATGAAAACTTGTCGATGTTAACCCCACGATACCATTAGCCTCTGTATCTGTTGCAGCTTATTATAGAGTAAAAGTCTCAGTGCTTTCACACTGCAGCATTAATCAGGGGCCTCGGTGTACTTTTTCAGACTCATAACCAACGGCGCTTACTTAGGTTACCCTTGTCCCACCAGCGACTGCATATGTAGGCTTATGTGAGTTTAGGGAGCCATAGAGAGCACGCCCAGGAACAGCTGACAATTTATGCTAGTGGGGCCCCAACATTCTCACAGAGAGAGAGAGAGAGAGAAGGGGGGAGGAGGAGAAAGGAGAGAGGAGGGAAAAGAAGGGGGTGGAAAAAGTGTAAGGAGTGAGGATGAGTGGCAGAAAAGGCAGACCTGGGCCGTAGAGGTGAGAGGGAGAGAGAAAGAGAGAGAAAAAAGGGGTAGAGAGGGAAAGGGAGGTCGTCTTGTTTGTAGCTTGTCAGCAATTGCTTGAGACAAGCTTCCCCTCCATGTGTGAAAGCTACTTGGCAGGAATGCTTGGACTGTACCAAGTGTGGCCAGGCGAGAGGGGGGTTCCACAAGAGAAACAGACCCGGATTGAGGAGCCAGTGTGTGGCTGAAGTAATCCTTCAGTGTTGTCGGCTCTTTGATGTTGTATCTTTGTGGATGTGTGTGTGGGGAGAGGAGAAGAGGGAGGGAGCAGTGTGTGGGTGTGAATGGGGTTGGAGAGAGCGTTCTGTATGGATATGTGCTCTCTCCCCAGCAGCAACAAAAGAGAGGGAATGAGACACCCACCTCTGCGCCCCCCCCTCACCCCCCTGCTCTCAAGAGAAAGAAAGCAAAAAAAGGGAAAAGAAGATGATGAAACCTGAAGTGGTCCTGCAGTGTGAATTGTGCGTGTGTGTGTGTACACGTGCACAGAGTCAGTCACACAGATGCTCATATGTGCATGTGTATCTATACTTTGTATGCATGCCAGTGTCGATTGATTCTTCAATTTAATCTGTTTACCAACAATCTGTGTGGATCCTGTCTGTGGGTGGGTGTCTTCTGCAATTGTCCCTGTGTGTGTGTGACTGGACTGTGGTCATGTTATGTATCTTCTCCCCAGTAGGGGCTGTTATTGTCTTAAGAATGTGTGTGTGTGTGTGTGTGTGTGTGTGTGTGTGTGTGTGTGTGTGTGTGTGTGTGTGTGTGTGTGTGTGTGTGTGTGTGTGTGTGTGTACCAGGAATTCCTCATTATATATGGGAAATCAAATCTGCGTACACAAACGTGTTGTGGGGGAAGTGCAAGACCCCTTAATGTAAATCATTCATTTTAGGGAGGAGACTTGGTTTAAAGTTAAGGGAAGTTTAGAGTTAGGTTAAGGTTATGCATGTGGTGGTTATGGTTAGGGTTAGGATAAGTCTCCAGGAAATGAAAGTAAGTCAATGTAATGTCCTCTGAAGTGATGGAAATAGAAGTGATATGTGTGTGTGTGTGTGTGTGTGTGTGTGTGTGTGTGTGTGTGTGTGTGTGTGTGTGTGTGAGCAAGTGAGTGTGTGTGTGTGAGCAAGTGAGTGGTAGGGTCAATCTCCAGTAGCCTGTTGCTTTCTGCCTCTGACTGCTCTCAGCTCTACATCAGGAGGAATGCAGACTGAGATGGATTCCTGCAGGATTCTTTGTCTCTGGCTTCATTATTCCCACTGCCGCCCTGAACAAACAAACACACACGCACACACATAAAACACACATTTCTACAGTTTGCTGACACAAAGACGAATATCCTACAACCTAAACTGGCTCCAGCCTTAATGATGAACATACAATGATTTGTTAACTTAACATTCCCCAAAACTTGAACAACTCTCTACTCTATATACTGTACACACTCTGAATTTCTTCCAACTCTCCTCCTCATCTCCTCCTATTTTCTTGCCTTTCACTCACTCCCCTATCTCTCTCTTTCTTTCTCTCTCTCTCTCTCTCTCTCTCTCTCACTCACTCTCTCTCCTTCCCTCCCTCTCTCAATTTCTCACAAATGCACACACTGTTGGCAGTCACAGGGTTTTATTTCCACACTGATCCTTTGTGTGTGTGTGTGTGTGTGTGTGTGTGTGTGTGTGTGTGTGTGTGTGTGTGTGGAAAAGCAGTAAACTTTGATAACGTCCAGTCAGCAGTAGGATACAGAAGTGCAGCAGCAGTCTGCTTCCATATTACAGAAAGAAACTTTAGGTTACTTGCATAACCCTGGTTCTCAGAGTAGTGTGAGTGAGTATGGTATACACCCCCTGTATATTCTTCAGAAGCATTTATTTCATTACGTCAATCCTGACTGATTCTGGTTATCGCTATGTGAGCGTCCAGTGGGTCCACCTACCTATATATAGGTAATCATTCAAAATAGGAAAATCCACTCACTTCACCCATCAAGAAAGGTTGTTTGGTGAGACATCTCACCAAGAGCCATGGTTACATAAGTAACCTAAAGTTCTCATCATAGTATTTGTTTCGATGTCTCACTATAGGATATGGACACTCCCATATGGCCAGACAAGTTTATTTCAACAACCGCCAGTGCTCAAACAGTAGTACTCTGTTCTAGCAAGGCCCCTGAGCCCAGTACTACATGAGCTACACAAGACGCAGAGACATCTAGTCTATAAAACCGGACTAAAGTGAAATCTGCTTGTGGGCCCACCGGTGCCTGCAGTCCCTGGCCAGTATAAACTAGAGCAGCCCCCAAAACCCAGTGGGAGAGTCGTTGCTTTGTAATAGGTTTTCCCATATGGGAATTAGCCAAGGATACAAAGAGTTAGTCACTTCTCCAAAACCCCTTAGTCCTGCTCATATAGGAGCACAAGGCACGGACTTGACACAGCATGTGCAACTGCTGTTTTTCAGGGCTCCAACTTCAAATGTTATCACTAGATTGAATGGGCATTATCATTGGTTATTAGCCTCATAGATATGGTTTAGAAGGGGCTTGCTACACCTACTAGTAGGTTTAAAAGGGTGTTATGATCCATTGGTAGGGTAGAGGTCACCATCAGTCTGCGTGCCAGCATATGTAACTAATAAGAATGCAAACCCCCATAAGCCACTGTTGTTGTACAATCTCACCAGTACATGGTGCCCACTGAGAAAAGGGAGAAAGTGCACTCCCTTACTAGAAAGACAGGACACTTCCAGCAATGCAGTGACATTCCACTGTGGCCATAACCCTCTGTACACCATAGCACACCAAATCTAGTCTGAGAGAGGCCACCCAGAACTGTAAATCTCTCATGTATAAGCAGCTCAACCTCAGTAATTGAAGACATAATCTGAAGGGAAAGTGTGAGGAAAACATGCGAGGGACAAGCGCAAGGCATGATCTGAAGGCTTCTATCCTCTTCGCCAACAGGTCAGCCGTGAAGGTCCCCCCAGACCAGAGGTAACCCCAGGAAGATTAATATGCACTGGGGTGTCATAACTTGTTGTTCTGACCACGCCAGGAGTAGCCATCTTGGTATGTTGCCAGACAAATACCTGCTGTTGTCATCGCTGACATCACACACTCTAAAGGCGGTCTGCTTTCAAAAGCAGTGTTGGGTTTTTGAAAGATGGTGTTGACAGCTGTGGGTGGAGTGAACTGTGACAAGAGGCTCCATGGGGTGTATATGGAGAATGCCAAGCTTCTCTATAGCCCTTAAAGTCCAGGAAAGAAGCCCCTAGAATGGGGTTCTCGCAGTTGGTCCTTCCACTAGACCAAGACATCATCCAGCAGCTACAGTAAGACTGGGAACAGCTGTCCTACCACCCTCTTGGCCTGGGGCAATTTCTTCCCTTCGTAACAGGATCTGGTGTTCTCCGTCACTACAGGAGGCCAAGGGATGTTTAGCATGGATGCAGCACGTTTGCACACGTCCTGCATTACCATGTTGGGCACTGGTGAAGCTGGTATGCTCTTATCCCAATCCCACAAGGTAGGGAGGCAGATCCAGCTCCCGGCTTTGCAATCTGAGCAGGAGTGACAAACAACTTATCCAACTAGCCCTTCTCTGATATGAGGAGTTCCAAAGAGTTCCATGGTGGCCTTATTATCTTCCTCCCTGTTCAGCTCCAACACATCTTCAAAGAGCTGCAGTACTGCAACTAGGACCAGCTTTGACTCTAGCTAGTGCTAACACATGGCCTGGCATCCATGTCCTTCCCCTCACTGTCCCCATCATTGACCTGCATGTTGCTTGCAGACAAGTAAGGGTCTTACCCAAAAAGCAAGCTTGACTTGTTAGCTGTCATCGAAGACACTTGACAGTGAAGCAGGTACAGTGCTTGCACAAACTGGTGGTTCAAATTGCCAGCCAGGCATGTTTCAGCCCGAGACAGCATTAGCAGACGTATGGTATATCTTTGTTTGAAATTTTGTGACCGCAGTAGTCAAGGCCTGGAGTCTCTGTCTCCTCTGGTGTGAGGAAGGGTGACATCCATCTTCACTAGCAGGCATGCTAATGGAGAGGAGTGGTGAATTAGCTGGCGCACTAATCCTGTTGGAGTCGAGCATATTGCTGGATAGTTTAGTGTGTGAGGATGTACAGTAAGCCCCCGAGCTACTGTGGTGGGTAGTCAAAGCCATCAAAAACCTAGCCATAAGTAGCCATAGTGGTTAGGTTAAGAGCACTCCGGTCTATACTGAAGCCCGGAGAACCAAATTGTATCAAGGTAGCTAGCGTCTGAGTATTTAGCCGACATAGCTCTAGTCTGTGGACAGTTCAGCTATTCATTGTAGAAAATAAGATATGCTCCGAAGCAAGAAGAGGTGTTTGAATAAAGCCTGTGTTGTTGTGTTAGCTATTTAAAGGTAGCTAAAACCACCTGGCATTGACATCTTCTGACATGCTTCTGAGGAATACACAGGGGGTGGATCCCAGAATGAGACATCCAAACAAATACTATGAATGAGAACTGAAAGCTCTCCATGCTCTTCATCTGTTTCCAGGGCTTGTGGTAATAAAAAAAAGAGGCTAAGAAACGGGATGCAATTTTAAATGAATTAGGCCGTGAATAATTTTCAGGATGTCAAAATGTATTGTGGTGAAGGCCTTTATGCAATTGGAGCACTTAGTTCACTGGTGTGCAGCTTAAGAAAAGAAATGCTTTATTAGGACCAGAATGCACCACACGCACTTGTTCCCATGATGGGCAAATTCACATACTTACATATTTAATTTGTGCATGTATGCTTTGCAGCACACCTACGCTAACACCTGAGTGATGCAGTTGATACTTTCTACTGTGCTGACCTCATTTACATGTCCTCCTGAGGAGGTGCTCTGTAAAGAACGAAGGGGACGAGACTGAGGAGAGGAAAGGAGAAAAGAAGGTGAATGTTAATTGAAGAGGTGATGATGAAAAGAAGAGTTGCGCAATGTAACATGAGGTAAAAATGAAGAAGATGGAGGGATTGGATGAGGGGGTAAGGCGGGGAGAAGGAAGTGAGGGAGGGCATTTAGGGAGGAGAAAAAGATGGGGTGTAAAAAGGGTAGATTAAAGAGAGGGAAAGTTGAAAGGTAAAGGGGGAGGAGAAATGAATGAAGACTGGCGGAGAAGGCAGAGATGAAGAGGAAGAGAGAGAGGGTGGCTCATGGAGGAGGGGAGGGAGGGATGGAGGGAGGGAGCGAGTGAAGGGAAAGGGAGGAGGGTTGATCTCTGGGGTTTGAAGCACATTAGTATTCATGGGGAAGAGGAGGCCACAGACAGCAGAGAAACAGAGGGACCAGACTGAGAGCAGTACACACACACACACACACACACACATAGATATACTCACACAGACACACCAATGTAAGCAAGCATTTACACATCTCTCTGTATACATGCCCAAACACACACACAAAGCCTGTGTATTATGTGGATTTAGATGCTACAGATATCTGATACACACACAAACAATCTGTGCATGCTAAAAGGAAGCAGACTATTGCGCTCCATCCCTTCTAAATTTCTCCATGTTACACACATTAATGTGCATAAAGGCCCTAAAAATCCTCCCCAGAGATGGTTTAGTGGTTTAGGCCTCTGAAACCGCACGCACCCCTGCTGGCCTCGGATCGAATCCCGCTTCAGAAGTGTCTCTCCTGTGTTTTCACCGCTTCGCATCCCTCTCCTCCCTCCTACTCCTATCAATAAAAGCAAAACATACCAGAGGGCGGTAAATCTCAGCCTGCTTTGCCTTTTCTTTTAAAAAACGAAGACCTTAACAGCTCCTGAATACCTACAGACGCAGAGAAGAGCGGCAGAGTGCAGGTGACTCATTTCGCTGTGGGAGAGAAGGGCTGGGCTGAGCTCTAGGGAGAGGGTGGAAGACACAGAAAAGATTCCTATCGTGTTGGAGGCCACTTGCAAAACACTGCTGACGGTGGCAGCGAGAGGGAAGAGGAGGTGGAGGGAGAGATGGCAACACTCTCTGGGTGTTCTATTCATAGTCTCTCTCTCCTCAGACTTTGGGTGTACGTGTGTGTGTGTGTCTGTGTGTGTGTATGTGTGTGTGTGTGTGAGAAGAGAGCATGTGTGGGCGGGCAGGTGGTGTACAGCTGACAGTTGATTTGCTGTGACACCAGACACACTGGCTGCCTTGGACTCCTGTGGCCTAGATATCAGAGTCTCCTGAAGCACCTCTATTTCACACACACACACACACACACACACACACACACACACACACACACACACACACACACACACACACACACACACACACGCACACACACAAGCAGACACACACACACACGCACACACACACACACACACACACTTAATCACATCCTTACACTCATCTGAGTCTCTCTCTTTTCTTTCTTTCTCTCTTTGCCCCCCTCCTCTCTCTCTCTCTCTCTCTCTCTCTCTCTCTCTCTCTCTCTCTCTCTCACTCGCACACACACACACACACAGACCTACATATCATTTTCTGATTGGCAAGCAGGTGGTCTCCACTGGATGTCCTTAAGGGTTCTGCAAAACAACTTAGCCTGCAAAACAACACCAAGCAGAAACTAAAGCGAGCCAGAGACAGAGAAACAGAGAAATTGTGAATTGTGAGACAAAGCAAGAGGGAGAGACAAACAGGGAAACGGGAGAAAAAAAGGAAAAGAGACGAGGCAGGACGCTGATACAGAGAGAGATGGAGTGAGAGGAGGAAGAGAGTGAGATCCCATCATGTAAACAGTCTGAAGCACCGCATAGAGATGGAGGAGGCTGTTGCCATGGCGGCAGAGGCTGCATCCTTTTGTTAAAGATGTCACTCAGGGGGAATCAAGGCTAATGAGGAAGGACTTTGCGCCTGCGCATGCACATGTGCGCGTGAGTGTTTAGCCAATGTGTATCTGAGCAACATGGTCTGCTGGTATTCTTGAGTGTTTGAGGTATAATGGTTTCTCTTCAGGAAATAAGAAAAGGATAGTGACAAATACGGTTGAGAGTGAATGCCTGAGTAGGAAATTAAAAATAGAGGAGAGCCAGAGTCAAACAGGGGTTACACAGTCCATGTGGAGAAATGTCAATGTCAGTGGCAACTAGCGATGAATGTAACTGTGTGTGTTTGTGTGTGTCAGTGTGTCCAAATGAGTCCCATTGAGACTTAGGCAAATGTGTGTGTATGTGTGTGTGATTTGGTGTGGTGCTGTGCTGCGTAGGTGGTTTGTTCTCTGCACTCATCATCTCGCTGCAAATGAGTGAAGAATCAAAGGGAAACAGGTTTCATTTAATCCTACCCTCTCTGTCTCTCTCTTTCTCTCGTTTTCTCTTTCTGTCTCTCCGTCCTCGGCAAACAGCCTTGAGCCTCCCACAGAGTGAATGCCGACATCTGCCTGCACTTTCCCTCTCACTCTGTCTCTTCTTCTTTTTGTGCAAACATGCACTCTCTCTCTCTCTCTCTCTCTCTCTCTCTCTCTCTCTCTCTCTCTCTCTCTCTCTCTCTCTCTCTCTCTCTCTCTCTCTCTATCTCTTTCTCCCTCTCCCTCTCCATCTCTCTCTATTTAAGGAAATCATCACCTCTGTATTAAAAAGGATTTCCCTTTCGTGTTATATGTTTATTTCATAAACACATCTACAGTAAAAAGATGGAACTATTAACATTTTGATTTGAGAACTGTTTCAAACTGTTTTGTCAAGGAAGCAAAAGGCAAGATTGGTGAAGTCAAAGGAGAATTCTTTAGGCCATGAGTTTATAAATGTTAATGGCCTTGTTATGGCCATTTGGGGTGTCCCTCTCAATGGACAACAGCTGAAGAGGTTTATCCAGATTTCACAAAATTTTCATGACAATATCTTTATTTTGTTTTTACTTTTTAACATACCTAGGCACAGGTATAAGTTCTACTGGGCATCCCTCTAATTGCAAATGGCTAATGGAAACATAACTTAATCTCTCTCCTTTGCTGCCTCTATCTGCATTTTTACAGAGCCCTTTGTATTGTCTTCAATTTCATGTCTCTTCTTGGCATTTTGTAATCATATGGTAACCCGATGCTAATCTCCCACTCTACAAATGCTAGTTAATCCATGCTGAAGTGTTGTAAATTTAGTTTGAGAAACAAATATTTTTATTTACTTCATAAGGTTTACGTGGGCTATAGAAATGGTTGAATACATATCTAGCTAGAAAGATACTATCCATCTATCACATTGTTCAGCATTTTATACAGGTGGACAGGCCTGATAGCACTGACCCAAAGACAACAAAGTGGTGTGACTGAGCAAATTAGTGAGTAGTGAGTTGTACTGTACCAATGTCAGCTCCAAAACAATTACTAAACTGTTTTTAAAGGAGCTTCATTTCCCTTATGGTCAGCCTACATAAAGGATACATTAATTCATACCATAATGACCAGTTTACTCCATCGCATAGGCCACAGTTTCCTCATGTTCTTCACTGGAGGGGCACATCACCATGTATTTTCTGACTTACAGGACACTGTATAGGACACGTCACCATGTTTTTCTCCCGTACAGCGCACCCTATGGGCACTTCCCGTTGTTTTTTATACCATACAGTGTATCCTATATATGGCAGATCACCATGTTTTTCTTTTGTTGAAAGAGCACCCAATTCTACATTCCCTTATGTTGACTTAGGGGAACCCTACATGACACTTTTTATACTTTTATTTCACTAGACAAGCACCCATACAGAAGCTCCAGCTCAGCCCATTACAATGGCAACTCATAGGGCATTGTATTACATCTTGTGGGGGTACTTTACAGGGCTCTATCACACTTTCTTCCAGTGAAAGGGCACCCATGAGGGCATGTCATTCCAGATTGTCACATATAGAGGTGCTCTATAGGGCTTACCCATAACCAAGACAGCGATTACAGAACTTTGATATGTTTTTTCCTTTGTGCAGGCACCTTGGAGGGTTCTTTCGCAGTATTTCGTGTCCTCGAGGGCACCGGGGGTGGTAGTGGGGGGTTGTCCTCGGTGCACCAGGCCCAGAGCATTTGTTTTGCTGTCAACACTGTCATCAAAGACAGTGAGAGAGGTCTACGCGCCATTCTTCCATTCAATTCCGTTTCTCTCTCCTCACTCATTTCCCCCCTTTTTCCATGATCTTCCTCTCTTCCCCTCTCCTCCACTGCCTTTATAGACAGGGATAAATAATTTGATCTGGAGGGTTTTGAAATTCCACCACTCTGAGAGGCGTGACGTTAATCTTTTATTATCTGCTCTCTCATTCTTCCTCTCCCTTTCTCTTCCATTTCTTTTTCTCCTTATCTCTCTACCAGACCCTCCCTCCCTCCCTCCTGCCTTTCCCCCAGCCCGTCCTTGCAGTATTCTAATGATTCATATTTCACATCCACTGCCTTTTCATTTAGCCTGTCTACACCGCTTCAGGGACAGCTACTCACGATCTTAATTGACTGAAGAGATATTGGGGCTGGGTAGGTGGCAGAGGTAGAAAGCCATCATCCAACCCCCCACTGCACACAAACAAACCTATATGTGAGAGTGAGAAAAGGCGCATGCACATGCTTACTCCAGCATCCATACACACTTGAGCAAAAACACATCAATGTATGAGCAGGCATGCAGATTTGCACGCTGTGGTAATTAAGCTGTCGATTTTTCTTAGGGTCAAGGGAGTGACGCAGGAGAGCAGAGCAGAAATGATGATGTGAAGGAAAGGATGCTCAGATGAGGAGAAATGAGAGGACTCACTCCCTCCCTTTCTCACCTCTCTCTCTCTCTCTCTCTCTCTCTCTCTCTCTCTTTCCTCTTCTCTCTCTGTCTCTTTGTACCCCCCCCCTCGCGCCCCTCCAACACACCCAACCCACCCCCAACCCATCTCTCTGTCTGTCTGTGCCTCTCTTTGATCTCAGCCTCTGTCCCACACTGCATATTAAGATGGCCAGGCCCTGTTTGGTATTCTGAGGCGGGCACCAGGATGCCAGTCTCCATATCCTCTCCTCGCTTCTCTCTGAAAGAGAGCAAAAACCCCTCTGTCTGTCTCAAGATGCTTATCCTCACTAAATGGGTCTGAAATAGCTGGAGAACAGGGCGGGGGAGCAGTGGTGGCGGCAGGGGGAGAGAAGAAGAGAGATGCGTGGAGGGGGAGAGGGCGGTAGGGGGGGAAGTTACACCACAGACGGGTGGTGGTGGGGGGCTGGAGGGGAGGAGCGGGAAGGGAAGAGAAGCAGAGTGATGGGGCTGATTTTAACTGAGACGATAATTAAACGCTATTATCACAATGGGCCAGTAATACAGCCAGCCTGTACATAGAGAAGCCAGCCCTCCCAGGTTTGTCTCACTAAAAGAAGAAAGAAGGAACGAGTGAGGAGGGAGGAAGAGGAGAGCGGAGCACAGATTAATAGGCGGAGGAAGAGCAAGAGAAACAGAGAGGCATGTAGGGGAGAGGAAGAGAGAGAGGTAAAATAGGCAAACAGAATTAGGCCGGGAGAGTGAGTGGGAGAGTTTAGTGGTGGGGTGATTGCTCAGTGTTTGGGATTAACATGACTCTCTCTTCCTCTCTCTATCTCCCTCTTTATTTCTCTCCCTCTCCTTCTATAAGCCCTGGGGAAGGCACAGCTTTAGTTAAACTGCTCTATTAAACGGCGCCTGCTGAGAAAATCAAATTATAACTTCCTTTAATCAGCGAGTATCAGTGGCCCACACAGGAGCAGCCGCCTCTGACAGCACAGAGAGAGAGAGTGAGAGAGAGAGAGAAGGAGACTGTGACTGGAGACCTGAGGGAGGCCGATATGAACCTGTCTCCCGTCTGCTTTGGTTCCCATGGCAACAAGATAGAGTGAGGAGGAATATGGGTTGTGGAATGTCTGCATCTATCTGTTTCCTCTCGGTAAGCATTCATACACAAAGATAGCATAGAGGAAGAGAGTACACTCAGTGAGCTGGGGTGCTTTTCGTTTTGGGTAGTATTTCAAGGTGGGTACACACGCACAGGGGTGGACTTTCCCATTAGGCAATGTTGCCAACTGCCTAGGGCCCCCAAATAAAAGGGCCCCTAAACAGCTATAGATTTATTATGATGCTTAGATATGAAAAATGTCGAATTATGTTACTGTTTTAACTCATTGTTCCCTTAAGTAACTGATTAAGGCCCCCAAAGCGCTTAAAATATGCAATTGTACACTACTCAATTACTGCATACTCCTACTCCAGAGAAACATAACACAACATCTACTACATTTATCTGACAGACAGATATTACTGGTTACATTGCAGACTCAGATTTTAGTAAAAATTGATAACAATTAAAACATAATGCATTATCATTCATGAAACTATATTATAAGTAAATTTAAGTACCTTGTGATAATAAATCCTCTCTTTCACTCTTTAAGTAAAGAATTTGAATGCAATGATTTTTACTGTGCAGTATTAATAATTTTACTATTAATAGTTAATAGTTTTATTTCAGAAGAAAGTGTGGAATACTTCATGTATCACTGCCAATACCAATGTTGCCTGTTAGAGAAAGGTTGAAAATAAAAGCCTCCAGATCACTAAATCCACCCCTGCACACAGACACTCACAACTCTTGTCATCTGTGTCCCTGTGTCTGCCAGCACCCCCCCATCTCAGTTCCTGTAAGGCTTCAAGCGGCATAAAAGGCATAATAGACTTGTGCAACCATAAATCCTTCTCGTTAGGAGGCGATCTAATCGCTCTCGCCTCTGATTAGTCATTAACAGTCCAGTTAGTGAAATGGTGAGAGGTAGGTGGGTGGGCAACTGCTTATAGATCTCCGGGGTCTGCCTCGACTCGTTAATGATAAGTTAATTAACATTGTTTCAGTCCTCCAGCTTGTTTACACTCACCTGCCACAGGGAAGAGACAGAGAAAACACTGCTGCAGGCAACAGTAAACAAGGGTGGGAGTGAACATACGGGAGGACGGAAGGGACATAATGGGGTGAAATGATGTTGAAACTTATAATTGAATTCAATCGAATTTTTATGTCTAAAATTAAAGTGTCCAAAAGAGAAGAGGATGCCTACCAAAAATAGAATAGAATAGGCCAAGTGGTAGCATCCTAGCGCATCTGCCATCATTAGAGATCTTTGAGGCTGTGCTTGTCTCTGTTACTCATAGCAACACTGCATACCAAGATAATAGGCTGACTGATGATTGGTCAGGCTGCCACACTCTGGTAAATGACCCCACTGCTGTGTGAGTGAGCTCACTGTCTCAGTATTTTGATAACCAGCCAGTCCTGGCGTTCTTCTCGGCACCGCCACCAAACCTGTTGATGAACAAACCCATCAGCAATGTCTCCTGCACAGCAGCCCTGAAGATACACATCCCCACCCCCCATACTAACCACACCTCCCGGTTTTCCCACTGCCACTGGTCTGAGGCCAGCTGTGCTTTTGTTAATATTCTACATGTTCATTTGACTAAGTCATTGTCTTTGTCAGTGTAATGTGGAAATATCATACCTCCATTACACCACCTCATCCTTCCTTTTTGTGTCTATAGTGTGTCTCACCAGCATAAGACTGTTTATCGAAGTTTTAAATAATGCAGATGGTAATATGATAAGTGAACAGTCAATGTTGGTGTCCTGCTTAAACACACACACACACACAGATGATGCATGCACACCCCCACACGCAGACACACATGCAGACACACACACACACACGCACACACACACAAACACACACACACACACACAAACACACACACACACACACACACACACACACACACACACACACACACACACAAACATAGCAGTTACAGTGCAATAAATATAATTCTCTGGTTGTTCTAATATAACATTGGGCAGAATTTGGATTTTATGGAGTATTCAGTCATGCCAGAGAGTTGCACTGCTGGAGAGCCAGAACATCGACCTGAAGAGCTTTGCTAGTGTGCATGTCTAATGCAACCCAGTCTGGGAATACTGCCAGTCTACTGTTACTCCACCAGTGGGGTTTATCATACACACATGCACACACCCACACACTTGTACACTAACAAGGAACCAGAGAGGGAGGGGAGTGTATATATGTGTGTGTATGTGTGTTGGCTATGTGTGTGTGTGTATGTGTGTGTGTGAGAGAGAGAGGCAGAGCTTTGTGGAGTGTCACTGATCTCTGCTAGCGTGCACAAACATGTCCAACATAGCCATGGCCTGTTTGTCAAAAGTCACAAATATGCAGCTCACATCCTATGATTTTGTGTCCTATGTGTGTCATCCTAAAATACTTGCTACATAAAATCCTTTCATGGCTCTAGAGCCATGTATGATATATGCAGAGAAGCATGGTATGTCAACACGTGCAACAGGAAAGAAAGAAAAAAAGTGTTTCAGCAGAGTCTCAAACAAACCAAATAGCATATTACTGTACTGTAGATTAACAAAGTCCAAAACAATCAGGCATTCAACAGAAAATGAATCGTGCAACAACTGGCTACAGCTATTGGATGGATCGACATGAAATGTTTGGCCAACATTCACGGTCCTCGAAAGATCTCTGTGACATGATTTGTAACATTTTATACGGATGTTCATGATTTCCAGACAATGAAATCTATTCACTTTGGTATTCCCCTGACTTTTCCTCACTTGTCCAGTGAAATATGTCAACAGCGACTACATGAATTGTCACATTTTATTCAGATGTTCATGATTCCCAGACGATGAATCCTATTTACTTTGGTAATCCCCAGAATTTTCTTCTAACGCCCCCGTGAGGTTCACATTTGTGGTTCAGAATAAAATATGTCAAAAACTCTTGGATGTGTTGCCAAAAAATTTGTAACAGATATTTATTCCCACATCAAAATTGTACTATTTTCTGGTCTAGATGGTTAATCGAGAGAATAATTGACAGATTCATTGAAAAATAAGAATTATCTTTGGTAGTATTACTGAACTTTTGAGCATGGTATCACTATCTTTTGTATGTTCCTTTTCCAAAACTGCCCTTTCTTGGTGTTTTAGCACCACCAACATTGTGAGGACACTCAGTTTCTAACTCAAATCTAGTGATGCAATCCTTATAAAAGCTCAAAAGATATAATACATTCATGCTTATGTCCTTGTACCTTTTATCCGTTGTGCACACATAAAACCAAGTCCCAGCCATCAAACTGCCTCTTGAATGTCCCCAGTTTGCAAAAAACATCTTCAATTTTCAGAATCTAAATCAGTGCTCATAAAGAGAGTACACTAACACACAAACACACACACGCACAGTCAAGACTGCTAATAACGCGTGCACTTAAACAGCAATTTATTCAATTCCCCGATGTTAAGATTATACATTTGGGTTAGTTTTGAAATGTATCTTGATTAAATATTGAGAAGGACCACTCTGGCGTTGCATGTCCTTAATGTTTCACTCTTCCTCTGAGGCTTGTGATAGTCACTCTCTGATAAGTGTGTATGTGCACGCTGTAGCAGAAATTATTTTATTTATCAAGAGGCATTGGTCTATTTTTCACTGTCATTTGCTACTTTGCTCATCATGAACACTATATTAAAACTACATTGCACTGAATAACCTCAGCTCAACTAAAAGGAATGAAGGGTAATGTATTGATAAACGAGGATTTTTCTTGAGTAAATGTCTTTTTATTCAGTTTTCTCCTTGTAATATTAAATGGAAGAACTATGAATCATGAATGATGATCACCTCTTATTGATGTAAATGAAACAAATTATTAGAAATATGATAATGATGATTGGAGTTTGCATTATTACACTCAAAACTGTAAAGCTATGATGATTCTGGGGCTATGAACCCAACAATGGTGTGACTAACTAAGTAAACAATAAAGCTCTTAAACTGACCTTTGAGTTCATGTTCAAGGGGACTGCCATCAGTTTGATACATACAGTAAAGGTTAGTCATGAAGACTACTACTCAGCCTCTACAGTAGTGTTACCAATCCTTTGAAGGATTATGTCAAGTTCGACACAATGATCTCAACTTGAACTTGGAGATTCCAGTCTTCCAAGAGAAAGCATGGTCCATAAACTGGAGGTGTAACGTTTTAAAAGACATGGGAATTTGCCACGCCGGGGGGTTTTAATGAAAAGTTGCTATTGGTTTCATTAGGGGAAATGTAGAACTTAGGGTTGTTGGAACTTGAGTCATACTGTGAGCCAAAAAAATCTGGGGTATCAGCTGCTTTGATTTTTAACCATTTGTAAAAAGAAATATCTGTCCCTTGTAATCGCTCAGTTTTATGAAAGAGCAAATCTGGAGTAGCCTCCTACCTCTTTGATACAAAATGTAGGCGAAGATAGTTAAGTGCTTAAAAAACACAAGTGATAGTTCTGTATCAGCATTGACCAAAACCATTGGAGCTTTTACTAATGATACACTAATGATACATTTTTATCATCCATTACAACTATTTTTCAATCGATACTCACCTGATGATGTCAGAAGACACAGGAAAGTGCTCATCACAAATTCCTATAGTCAAAGGTGACATCTTCAAATCTGGACGAACAATACAGGCCTTATTTTGTGTTCACTGTCCCATAGAATGAAGACAAAGCTTCACAGAACAGCTGGAAATACAGATGTTTGGCAATTTTGACTAAAACATACCTTTAACAATCAATACTATCAAAATGGTATGATCGATTAATTGTTAGAGCTCTAAATGCCAGTATTGATTTTAAAAAATGCTGGTACAGATGTTGATGATTGTGTACAAAAGAAACTTGCACAAGTTTGATACCCAACGAGTACGTGCTTTCAAATGGTGGAGTTCGATGTCACCACAAAGGCGAGAGTACAACTCCGCAAAACAATTAAAATATCCCACAGTGTATGTTGTTGTCCTGTGTTTATATGTTTACAGTGTTTATCGTGTTACATGGAGGTGGACAGTGGTGTCTCTCCGCTGTCCGACAGTAACATCCTCACTGGCACACAGACCTGACCTAGAATTGCTACTTAGAATTCGGGCTAAACCATCACGGTGCAGCGGAGGGGGGGGGCAACGGCAGGAAATCTTGACTGGGATGCAATGGAGTAGGACCACTGGAAAGCTCGGGCGAAAAGGGGGGAGACATATTTCTATTTTATAATGGTACCGTGATAATGTTGTGATTTTATAAGTGTGCGGTATTTATCCGTCGTCGGAGGAAAACGGAGATTAAGCTAACATTCCAGGTGAGCGTTCATTCGTCCAAAATCCAGGTGAAAAGTGTCGGTAGCACAGCTCGCCTCCTGGCAACGGGCACACGCGGGTCCTCCTCCCGGGGACATCTCACTCCGGTATCCGTTCTTCTCTGCCTCTGTCCCCGAAGGCTGGCTAGCAAACCCACCGTCGTGTCTGGCCTGGCAGACAGTGAGCACCCTTTCAACCGGCAATGCCGATTTTTCCAGCGCAACAGAAGCGGATTATTCACGATGTTTTCGGCGTGGTGTAAAACCCGCGGAGAAATATTGGTTTTTACCCCATTATACTGGAGGACCGCCCGTGCTTCGTGAAAATGAAAAAAGGATACAATGCAGCATGCATGTTCTGCATTCTTCAGGAGTACCACACCGTTGGTATTGTATTTTCTTTATTAAAAATGTGTTTGATATGAATTATAAGCGCGCAGCGAGATTATAGGCCTCGGCTGCTGATTGTGTCGGCCAGCCCTATCATCTGCCGAGCGATTTAATTGTTACATTGTTAACGGAGCTAGCACAACTTGAAAATGAACGTTTGCTTAAGGAGTGCCGAAATTGTTTTGTTAGCAGACTAAGCCCTTGAAATTAGGCTCATTTTGTACGTGTTTTTTGTGTGTATGTGTGTGTATGTGCTTGTGGCCGACGTCGTTGTTCTCGCTCTCGCCGCCGTCCAGTGCCTCCCTCTTCGGGGAAGACTTTGTTTGCGCTGGCCGAGGCTCCATGAATGCAAGTGCTGAAAGTCCTCCCTTCCCCCCCAGTTCTCTGGCGAAACAGGAACAACTTCTTTTAGGAAAAAGAAAAAAAAGTTCCTGGAGTTTCAAGCGCCATGGAATTACTTTGTCCGCCAAGAGTTGTCCAGTGAGGCGCTGAGATTTCAGGGGGGGAGTCTAAGTCTCTGTAGATGTTGTGTGCTTTAAGTTTATTTGTGGAGTTTAAGGTTTGTAGATGTCTGTGTGTATTTTAGGAAGACTTCCTCGAGTAGGCCCGTTTGTGAGAAACTTGTGTGGCATTGTGCTGTGTTACCTTGGCAAGACCAGGGAGCTAAACATGGCAAAGAATGTGTTCAGTCTTTCTATTTTTACCATTTTTTTGGTTAAACTTGTGAAGGGAAAATATCCACAGGTCGTATAGTGAAACAATGTTGGAGCAAATTACATCTTATACTTGCAGATGTTTGGGATTTTGTGAATCTCCTCCCCTGATAAAGTCATTTTGGTGCCCTTTTGGGTTAATTAAGCATTTATTTTCCTTTTTATAACCTTTTGTTAGGACTTCATTCAAATTCCCAGTAATGGTGTAGATGCTAAAAATGTGTCTTAATGCTGTGTTTTCTCTTATAATTATGAAGAGAAAATCTCAGCAGCTTTTGTGCTTTGTTGCAGTTTAAATTTGTATCCTTAAACTGATGCTGTGATTCAGAGTGACTCCTGAGTTCGCAGGTAGGGGGTCAGTGTCTTATCCAAGGACAGTTTAAAAGCATGCATGCCAGTCGCTTCTTGTTACAGGACTCTGGTCTCCTCAATTGCTAGGCAACACTGCTGTCCGCCATTAACATGTATCTGTTGCATCTGTTCATATTTATCCTTTCTACACTCGCTACATCTGCTCTGTTTTCTTCATTGTTGAGGTCCAAAAAAAAAAAGTCACATTTTTGCTCCCACAAGTGTATATTTGGAGGAAGGAGGAAGTCCTCTACGATGCAAAGAAGCAAGGACACTCTTGATAGAGTATCATGCGGTGTCTTGTAGTCCCTTATGTGCACACCGGTCGATAACCGAAGTATAAATGAGTGTCTGGGTTAAAAAGGCGAGTATACACAGTGAGTGTAGCCCCTAATGACCTGAGCTTTGTGCTGGTTGTGTGTTTGCTACATGTTGGCCATGTCAACATGAGTGTCTGAGTGCTTTTCCTTGCTGTTTGCTTGTTTGCGTGTCATCCGATGAGCAAAGTTCTCCTCTGTTCCAGGTGTGAATGACTTGTGGCTGTAGGGTGTCGTGAGTGGGCCAGGTTCCTGCACAGCCTCCGTGGCTGACTGGGAGGAGTCGAGTGGAGAGCAGACATCAGTGCCCAGGGGACCCGAGGCCTGGTTCTCCATATGAGGCCCGGCTGAAAGGGCAGGGGGGCTTCTGAGGTAAGCCAGCTCAACTCTCTCTCTCCTTTTTTTTTTTTTTTTTTTTTGTTAGGTATGTTTTGCACTTTGTCACACATTTTCTGCTATACACATCTCCCTCATCTTCTTTAAAACATACATCCAAGACAGACTGCTATCCGCATTTCTTTCCTTGCTCTAACTCTCCATAAAAAATACCTGCAGAAATGCACACAACTGACACATTGGCTGTCTGAAATCCCTTCCTATTTACCATATAATGCCTGATATTTATTGTCCGCCATTTTATTTGAGATTTGAGTGTCCAATTTCTGAGTGTGAAATCTATACACTCCATAGTGCCCTCAAAAAATGGTAAAGCTGACAATTCCGTAATTCAATGAGTCTAATTTAATATATGCAAATACAATCAGTGATCTGACATTATTCCTGTAAATGACACAAAATGATGATGATTGAAGTGTCTGAAATAACAATACACTACTCATATAGTTGAATACAGAGTTTCTGATATATCAGTAACAGTAAATGTGTGAACAAGGGAGTACTTTACTTCAGACAGCCATAGTGCTGAAGTAATGTACGTATATACATGTATGTATGTATGTATGTATGTATGGTTTTCACCATATTTAGGAATAAGTAAAGCAGAGTGAAAAAGAATGCTAGGTGCTTGTTGTGCAGCTTTTCTTCATTATAATGTTGTCCGCTTTTAAACCTAATAACTTGTTGCTTTATCAAGCATGGCAGCACACGTCTTTCTTGCCCTCAAATACTAACTGGTGCCATAACTTCATAACTGAACACTGCTGTAAGTCAGGCTTAGGTTCTTCCTATCATACTTCTATGTCTCTTTGACAATTATCTATGAATGTGCCTACATTGATAGTTATATTCTGATTAGAGAGGCCTTGAGGCGAAGAGCATTGATCACGTACAACCATTCTTGATGCTCAGGGAAGCGGCTTGAGGAAAAGGAGCTCAGAGCTGTGCTGCTTTGGACTATCAGTGCGATGTTTGGTCTTATTCTCTGATGTGCACATGAGGGGGACACAACACGGTCAGGCTGCTCTTCTTGAGAAGGCTGTCCGCACAGTTTATTTATCCGTTATCTAATCCAACGCATGTTAACCAAAAACCACAGTGAAGTGAAGGACACAGGGAAATGGATATTGATGGAAAGCAGCTAAGGGTTTATTTTCTCTTCTGTGTATTGGCTTCTCATGTTTCCGTGCATTTGTTTGCTTCATGGGTTTTCTAATTAAAACTAGAAGGTTTTTGTGTTGTGTATGACATGGAGGGATGTGTTGGAGGGGTGATTTGTCTCACTGCCTGTGTAGTGGGTGGCAGGGGACTCCCCTACCTTTTTATATAGTAGATTAGATCCTAGTGTGTCTCTTTTTCTATTGCCTGAAATGTTATTCTCATTCTTTAGGCTCAGTCTGATCTTTTTCTGTAACAGTTAGCTACTCAAAGTAGTAAGTGAAACATTCATCAGTTTCCCATTTACCTGCTGTTTTAAGACATTCAGTCACAATTAATTAAGGGATTTAGTTAATCTGCAGAATGACTACAATAGTCAGGCCACCACAGTATTGTAATTATTCCCCAGGGAGCAGGGAAAAAAACAATTTAGTATTTAATGTGTATTTGTACAGGTTTTTTTGCCTTAGTGTACCATCACAGGTCTAAAAAAGATGTTTAGAGTGCATGATGTCATACTGGGACCTTCAAGGAAATTAAAATACTTTATTTGGACATTTCTCAGAGCATGAAAATGTAATAGTGAAATACACAAAAAAACAGGTTTGCTCCTTTTTTGCAAAAATGTGCATTTGTTTCCATATTATGGTTTGATTGAAGCTTTTGCATTCTGCTGTTTGTAGCTTGAAAGTTGATGCTAGATGAGGGTTAAAATAAACATTCGATTTCTGTGTCTATTGATTTTTTATTTTTTTTAATTACTGCAAATATTGCGCATTTTCTCTTCTAGCATTCATAATCAGCTGTTATCATTTCTTCCTCGTCAGTAGAAATAAGCACTGATCCGATATGTTTGATCAGCACGAATGTTGGTATCAACTTTATCAAACGAATCAGCCAGAGGCAAATGATCCACATTAAATACTGTGTCCGTCACTGTCTGTATTAATTGCCACAACTCAGTTTTATTAACTCTCCAAACGCCCTATTATTAAATTTGTACAACCCTAAAAAGAATGCTGTTATGCGAATGTCATTATCTACGGTTTTGAGGTGATGTGTGGTTACATCCTCTTGACACTTTAGACAATCATCGACCCTCAGACTCGTATTTAAAGCTGACAAAGAAAAAATTAACTAGTATGTGATTATTATTATTATTATTATTATTATTATTATTATTATTATTATTGTTCTGAACTGGCCAATACTGGGGATTTATGTATGCACCTCAGTGCTGACAGAGGGAAATTGGAGTCAGTTTGTCAGTAAAAAATAATAACCTTTTGATTTGTATAGCAGTGTAGAATTCTGAGGTACAAAGTGTTTTACAGAAGAAAGGTAACACGAGCAAAAGAAGAAGAAAAACATAAAATGTGTATGTGTTTAATAATTAAGGCCCTGTAGTTTTAGAAGAACCAACCCCATTCAAAAATAAAAGTAGTGTTAAGTACTTTAAGCCGATTAGTTGACAGAACTATCAATTATTTAGTCAATCATGCCACATGGTACAAAAACAAGAGCTTCAGTTGCATTTTATTTATATATTCATTTGATGAAATTCTGTGCTGACCATTATGGAGCAGTCATCAGTTAAAAACACAATAAAGATATATTTTTATTAATGAAGGAAATGTGTTCTCTATGGACTGGCTCCTAGTAGTCTTTACAGCTTAGTGTGCCTTTCCAAACAGTTAGGGCTATAAATATGAATATGGTTCTCTAATAGCTGCACTTCATACCCTTTTTAGTGTAGGAGGTCTCTGTCTCATATTTGTGGATGGGTAGGTGGGATTGTTGGCCATGCAGGATCCTCAGGGATGTGTCTGACTGAGTCAGAATGTACCCATCAAACCTGCTTTCATGTTTCCCTGCTGTGATTGACAGTTATGGCACAGACTCTTGTCCACCTGCCCCGAGTGGAGGGGTCCTCTCAAACAGAGCTGCTCTTAGGTGGAACCTGGGGTTTTAGAGGCCAGCATTCATTTCAGCCTATTGATGCAAAAAACTGCCAACCAGGCGGAGGTCTTCTCCAGCTACCAGATTGACTGTTGTCACTTGTAAATGGTGTCACAGTGACAGTTTTAGTCCGGTTAAATCAAACTCTGGTTCGTTTTGCCCCTTGGTGTTATTCAAGTGGGCAGGTGTGATCAAGACCACCACAGGAGGTGGTCTTAGTCTGGTCCCAAATGAGCTCTGGAGTGGTTCGTCTGTGGGGGGGAATGTCATCTGACCTGAGTACTAGGTGTCTACACAATTAAACGAAATGGCTCTTGTAGTTAGATGTGCTTTGCATGGTGAGATGTGGATGAGCAAATGTAACAGTTCCTAAAAGCCAGACAGTGAATCAAGGTGGAACCTGGACTAGCACAAAGTAGTATGTTGCATTTGGCCAGAAGACTTCCTTCAGCACCTTCTTGTGCTTATGCTCTTGCTCCCGCCCCAGGCACATCTGACCAGTGAGTGAAGGGAACGCTCTCAAGTTCCTTATAGTGATGCATTTTGGCTCATCTATATTTTTCTCAGCTTGAAATGAGGTTTTCACACGCCTCTAAAGTAGACTCAATCACTACTTTATAATCCGTATGTGTCCAGGAATTAAAATTGAGATTTTAGCCACTAAACCTCCTTCTTTTCATCTATTTGGTCCATGTGGTGGTTAAACAGGAAGTGGATCAGATTTCTGAGGTTGTTCACTTTGTCAGTTTGCCACACGACATGGTGCATATGACAAAAAGCATGGTTTTCATTTGAAATGAGTTTGCTAAGCAGTGATGAGCATCCATCAACTGTGTCAAAAGTTCATTATCAAGTTGTTTGATGACTAAACTTTCAGCCTTAATGAGAGGGAAGCTATTGGTATGTTAAATCCTTTCTGTGCTTTGGTTGAGCTCCTGATTATTGAGGGTGCGTATGTCAGCTTTGTAAAAACAGTTTGGTAATCCTTGACATAATTGACAAAAAAAGGTGAATATTGTCTGAATTAATCAAATTATTTAGCATGGAAAAAAACAAAAACAAAAACCTTTGCAGCTTTTAAACGTGAATGTGGTACTGATTAGTCTAAGAGATATTCAGTTTTAAACTTTGGAAAAAGATCTTTGGGTTTAATGCTGAAATCACCCAGTGTCAACAAATTGGAGGCATGGAAGAACCTCACATTATTCATTATTCTGAGATGGCTCCATTGCTAGTGTCTTGTATATTAAAAGTCAAAATAAGCCATTTTTGTTGTGTTACAAATTTGTAGTGGTTGTTAACAAGAGAAACCAGCTACAAACTATATACAAACCTTTTCAATTGGCTGACTCCAAAGAAATTTAGTAAATATTGGGTTTTATTTAGATAGGACTGCCAATGATGCTGGCTTTGCAGCCATTTTGTTGGTATTTCTGTGGTGGTTTTTGCCAAGTATGTAAGTGTAGATTGTTTTTCCCATCCTGCTGCTCATAATTACGGTCAGAATGATGTTACTTGAATACAACACAGATCACAGATAGTCTGTTTCGTGATATCAGTCCATCAATACAGGAGGGATTTGACAGTGACAGAAAAAGGAATAGCTGTATACTGGAATCCCAGCTTCCTTTTAATTTTATTAGCAATGTTTCAACAAACTACTTCTTGTACTCTAATTCAATGAGCTGGTTCCTCCCAATCAAATATGATGTTGATTTCTTGAAGTGCCAATGTGACATTATCTGGGAGTACTGCAATTCTGTAATGTTAATATTTTATGTAGATGTTTTCTGGTTGCTTTAATCCTGGATTTCAATGTTTAGTTGAGGTTTTAGTGTTTTTTTATATTAAAAAATAGATGAATATAGGCGTTGTGTCTTTTAAAGGTTTATCAGTACAGAACTGGCATGTGTCTGGAGTCTGTTGGACAGGCAAGTCAACAGGCTTCCCCCTTTCTACTTCTACTGTACTTTTTGATGGTGTCAACATGGATGCACCCACATGTTGGTTGTTTTAAACTCTTCTGCTATTACCCAGAATCATTTAATTGTTTAAATTGTAGCATCTAAAATAGTGCCACACCTCAGATTAAAATTGTTTGCATTTGTTGTTTGTTTTTACCCCATGATTGTGTTTTTGCTCACTTAATTGTAATTGGAGCTATTTTCTCATGCTCATAAACAACAAAAGTGAATTTTTTAACCGATTTGAACACAATGAAAAAACTCTTGTGCCTAAGCTATACAGTAAAAATGTATTTTTTCTAGAGTAATAATGTGAATATAACAACTGTCATATAAACATTGCGAATATTAGAGGTTTTGGAGGTGGAGGTTTTGAGATTATTAACTAGCATCATGTAACCATGCTGGGAAAAGTGACAATTAGAATAAGGTGTGTAAATTGGTATCAGGTTTAATTGGCAGATTGAGTATTTAATACAGATGTTATTTAATACAGTGCATTAGCAGGTCACGTTACCTGGGTCATACAGGAAATAAACACATTAGCCTGTGGGTAGTTATAGATAGAGGAACCCTAAAGGCGGCTTTGAGAGAGTAGCATACACATAAGCACTTTATAATGCAGTTTTCAGTGTGTCTCAGAAATTATTAGGACAACTAAGTACTGCCGCATGTGGATGCTTTTATGTGTCATGGTATGTGAGGATGCACATGTATATTGCTCTGTGCCTGTATATTTAGTTGGGCAAGTCTTAGTGTGTTTAAAATTCCAGGAGAGTGACACTGGTGCAGACTGGGGTAACTGTAATTTAGGGGCACAGACTGGCTCATAAGCCTTGTTCACACCTGGCATTAAAATACATAGATGATCTGATCACAGGTGGACAGCTCTTAGTACAGTGTGAACGCACACGAGATGCACCGAGGACGCATTTCCATCTGATTGCTCAGACTACATTTGAAAGTGGTCTAAGCTAAGGACTGCCTACTCAACTGACATCTTCTGCGTAAGTGAAAGTATGTACTCATATGTGTCAATGTCATATTAAAGTTACAACAACAGGCAAAATGTATTCTCGTGGATGGAGTACACATGAAACATGTAGACACATGTTAATGCCAGGTGTGAAATAGTCTCTCTAAAGTGCTAATTTTGCTGTAGCAAATGTATTGTATTAGTGAGTTAGTCTTGTTTATTATCCGTTTGGAAACTTCTTTTGTGTCTATGGCAGTTGTCAGACAAACAACAAACGACAACAAAGGGACATTACAATAAGAGACAGACATCAAACAGCATAGTGCCCCACCACCATAGCATCAGCAATCAAAAATCAAGAACAATAAAATGAATTATTTATTTAATGGAGCAACACTGGAAGGCCTGAAGGATCTTTGCAAAGGTCTGGTCTGGGGTACCGATGTATGTGTTTGTTGTCATGCCAGGTCAGTAGAGATGCCTGAACTGTGTCACATGATCTGATGGGTAGAGAAGTCATATTTAATGTACAGAAAGAAGCTTTAGAAAACACTTGGTGGGCACCTCGACTGAGAACACACAACATTGAATTCCCTCTCTGCTCAGTGCTCGCAGCGCTACAGTTTTTGGTCTTGCATAGTGTGGGTTTTACTGATTGCTGCTTCAAATGCTGATATTTGATGTTTCTATGCTATTTGTTGTAAGGTTCAGTATAGAGACATTGATGACACTGTTTTTGTGGGTAAAAAAAAAGAGGCCTTTGACCAATTGAGGAATGTAAGTCTAGTTATAGTTTACCTCAACGGTTTGCACGGTTTCTGCAGTGCCTGGCTGTTGGGATTTCCCACAATGTTTTTAGCCACAGGGAGACGTCCTCTTAGCATGAGCAGGGGAGGAATGTGGCCAGAGTGTGGGAGCGATTGTCAGGATGGAGGGGAGGGAGTCACGGACCAGGGAGCATGGTCAAGGGAAGAGAGGAGAGAAGGGGTCTGCAGAGAGGGCAAATGGAGTTTCTGTTTGAATTGTCATTTGAGCTACAAATGCCCTTCATGAGAGAAACTTACTGTTGGGAATGTTGGTGAATTTGCATATGGGCTCGCTACGCTAACGTTGGCTACTGAGGTGTGAGCAGGTTGTGTGGTTGCGGAGGTGGGACATTAAGCAAGAGAGAACATGATTTTTATGAATGACAAAGAAATCTTGCCGCCTCCAAAATTGCGCAAATTGTGTAGGTGTTTTATCTCACAGGTCAGCTTCAGCTCTGCTTGAACATCCCCAACTGACGGAGGAAAACGAAACCAAAAATATATTTGTTGCATTTTCTGTACTGGTTACTGCCCAAAAGAGATATGAACATGTTTAAGCATGAATGGATACTGTGCTGCATTTCAAGTAACTCCTAGTCAGATGTTGGCAATTTTTTATAACCCATATTTTTTATACATACAATTTGCTGTTTTTAAGTATCCTAGAAAATTTGCAACATTTTTCAGTTTTGTGTCCAATAATGATGTTAAATTATACTGTGTTAAATGCGGATGCAATGTCCATAAATTTTAATGGTACAATTTTAGTCGGAGGAAACATCGTAGTTTCGCATTTTTTTTTTCAAAACACTATGGATGGATGAAATTAGGTCAGTATGTTTAATTTGAGGTTTTATTGTATCCCCCCCCCCTCCCATTTTTTTTTAAAAGAGTTGCTTATGATTAATATAAGATGAACTTTATTGATCCCCAGGGCAAAGTAATACAATGGATGTTTGGGTGATAGTTAGTATCATCAACTGTCCATGTCTGAATTGTTTAACTTTCATTTTCATAAGTACTATAATTGTACATGTTGCCTAATAAAATCCTGTCTGTGGCATTTCCTTTTTTTTGTTGCAGTTTTAGTAAAAATGCAAGAAGGAAATGGAGAACATCTTTTGCAGGTGCTATTAATCACTGAATACAGTTAATTAGATCCCTTGCTACAGTGCTGTAAGATTTACAGGATCCTAATGTTAAGGTAGTGTTTTTCACCTGGCATATTTACCTACCATACCCAGTGTTTACTCAACACAGATGGGAGGAACAGGATGTAAATGATCGCACTGAAGCCCTTGAGGGGATTACATGCCGTTTTGGTGAGTGTTCATTTATAAACGGTGCAATGCTTCTTTTCCTGCTTTGTCGCTGTCGGTTTACGTAGCACTGAAAGCCCAACTCTTAACTCACTGCTACTTTGTTGATTGTAAGTGACACTTTTCTATTTAACTCCCTACCAACTCAGTGTTTCGTTAAGTAACTTGCCACCAAAGTAATGATTTTTAAAATTTGGCTATTACTTGGTTTATTACCTTCACTAGAGCATGTATAGCTGGTGATCTTAAAGGTGTTGCATTAAGTCAGTTGTTGGATCCTTTAGTGGTGACTTTTCTTTGGTATCGTTTTACAAATTGGAGATGTGTCTTCTTGAACAACCCCCTGGCCATTCTTTACGTATCCAAAAAATTACTTCCACAATGACGATTTAAGGTGTCCTGGTGAATATAACACTACAATGTTGTGTCACTCAGCCATTGCCAGAACACTTGTCCTCTCCTTTAGCTAGTGAAGCCCCTCTAAGATAAATAAGAGGGAGTCACTCTCGTGACAGCATGTGGAAATGTGTACCTGAGTTTGTTGCAGCGTGGTTTTTTAACATGGTGAACCAGGTTCCTCCTAAATTGCGTGCACGGTGCAATAGATTGCGCGTTTAGTTTGCGTGCGTTTTGTGAATGATCTACTAAGAGTAACTGCGCAAATGAAAACTGGTGCAACAGGGTGGAGACAGTAGTATTTAAATGAGGGTTTTGCGTGTCTTTGGATGAGCAGAAATTTGCAAACGCAAAATGAAATGTGATCAGGTTCTAGTGGAAAATATATTGAGTTATAACAAAAACAAATATTACAAGAAAAAACTGACATATGGGAGAGTATTTGTGACAAAGTGAATTCTGTTAGTAATACCAAAAATATTCCACTCCAAATTTATAACTCCGTCCTGTATGTATTCTGTCATTGTGCCTCCGTCTCCTCCTCTCCACAATGACAAAAGTCATCTGAGTGCAGTGCGCAGCAGGTTAATACCTGCCCTTCAAAGGTATTATTTATAGACGCAGTTAGCGTCAGAAATAATACCTTCAGGTTTGGTAAATCACAATGCGCGTGCTAAATAACATATTTGCATTTTCTCCTCCCTGTATTTTGCACACTGGGGTTGAAACGCCCCACATTGCATATTCATTATGGCAAACGTACTAAATGGACAGTGTGTACTATCTTGCACAGTTGCAAGACGCAAACCTCACTGCGCTGCGTTAGTAGATCAGTTTGCACACGTTTTTACACACGCAAACCTTTAGTAAATTAGGCCCTCAGTGTAGCTGAGCCTTTACAGTTACGAGACTGTGACGTTTAAAGTGTGGTTAATAGTGAAATCAGTTATTCACTGCATCCCTAGCATTGAGCTAATAATAGTATTTCAGGAAAGTGTGATGAATACCCTGATAATACTGTTTCTCCTCTTCACTTCATATTTTTTATCTTGACTGTTTTGGTCATAATAATATAAAAATGTGATGCCTCTAATTTTCACCCATGCTTGGTGTATCAGCACCAGTTAACCAGTTCTTTGTCTTGTATTGAGTAGAAAGGTGAACGTGTGTAAGTAAGACACACCCACACAGCCAGAGATGCAGAGACAGAGACAGAGGGCAGATGGGCAGAGATCGAAGTGCAGGGTGAAGTGTGTGAGACGGAGATCAGAGCAGGCCGTAGTGCAGAGTGCCAGTCCTACTGCTGGAGCTGGCCGCCACACATGGCACCGTGCCCAGGCTACGCCAGCAGATGTGTCACTAGTGAGTCAGCTGTGTCTCTCTGTGTGTGTGTGTGTGTGTGTGTGTGTGTATGTGTGTGTCTCTGAGATCCAGACACCCACCCGGGCTCTCTGTGAAAAGAATGACTTGTGTAATAACCCCTCTCCTCCTAAGGGTAAATCTGTATCACACCCCTTTCCCATCCTCCCGTTTTCATTGCCACTTCCATCATTGTGATGGACGTGCCAAGGCTTCTGTCACCATGATATGATATGACGAAATGTGACATTACACACATGTCGCCTCCCTGGGGATGGAAGGACATCGGCTGCCAACCGAGGAAGGGAGGAACAGAGGATTGGGGCTTGGTTTGTTGTAGAGATGCCGGACAGACCAACTAAGACAGACACAGCTAGACTGAGACAACATAATGAGTGTTAGGAAAAGAAAACACATTGAGGTGAGCAGAAAAGAGGTCCTCGGTGAAAAAGGATGGAAATGTGTAACCATTTTACTCAGGGAGCAGCTCAGAGTTTGGAGAATGTGTACAAGTTTTAAAGGTAAATTATATATTTACCCATATATTTTGGCGGCTTCATTTCATGAGAAACAGGAGCTCAGTCATACTTGTGTGAGCGCTGCTCATGTATGAGCGTCCTTGTTCCTGTCACGGCAGATGTATTATGTCAGATGTTACATCTCTGGCGTCACAGATCTATCTTTAGTGACACTCCGCATTCCTGACATTCTGTGTGTGCCACGCGTGAGCCATGAATCCAGTCTGCAGGGTGTGGCATGTTGGAATAGTTGTCTCAGGGAGTCACCTCAACAGGTGAACTCCCAGGTGTTTCCTCAGCCAGTGATGTCCAGAGATATCTTTATGTGAAAGTATTGCTTTTTATACTTTAAGTAGAGTTAATGCTGTTTGTTTTGCCTGCAGTCAATCCATGCATCACTAGCACCCTGGCAGGTACTGTATGTGTTGGAAGGAAGCTTGTTGTGTACAAGGATGTTTTCACTTATTTTTAGATAACAGAATAAATACCTCATTGATATCTTCACATTTGCCCTTCACTAATCAAATTTGACTAATTTTTAGTCAAATTTAACTGAAGAAATTGTTACACATCCTAAGGTTTCACTAATGGTTTAATGGTTATTCATATAATGCTACCATTTGTAATGTCTGAAATAAATCACCTTTTCATAAAAATAAAGTTTAATTTGTAGTCATTAAAACACACCCAATTACATTTTTTTGCTTCGGTCTTTGAGTTCTTTGAGTTTGAGTACAAGTTTGCTAACTTGAGCTTAATGTTGCTGTGTAACTGATATTATTGAGTTAGTCTACTGACTCTCTGCTTTCTGCCTGTCTGTGCTGCAGATAAACATTGCAATGGTTTATTATAACAAGAGTAACAAATACTACAAAGGTTTGGCACACCAGAAAGATTTATAGACAGATGTAGAAGCATAGTGTTGATCACTTGTACTCAAATTATTCACAATGTTTGGTCCTTGGACCTTCACCAGGCCAGCTAAAGGGAGAAGTTGCTTCCTGTATGTTTTCCACAACTCTTTCCCAATGAAAAAAAGTGTGGAAATATAAAAGGTTCAATAAAAGACTCTTTAGTGTCTGAGCTTAACAAATCCATGTATTTTGCAGAACAGGACAGAACCGGCCACCAGAACTCACCATAAGCTGCTTTTCAATAAAACTTTAAGATTTGTATTTAGTCAGACATATCACATACTAAGATTGTCTTTCAGGCTTTTTTTTTAGACTTCATACATGGTCATTTGATTTGAATTAATATTGGTTACATGCTAATTTTGTGCCCTTTTGTAAGGCGATGGAAAGGCTTTCCTGTTTGAGACAGCTGGCTGCTGCTTTAGACTACCTCACTGATGGCTTTGAGTCATCGTATATTCTTGCAGAAAACTGTGAGGAGAGGTGGAAATAATGTTTCTGATATTGCCCTAAACAAATAATGGGCTAAAGAAATTCTTGAGATGGAGGCCGAGCAGACGGAGAGTGGGTTGGGGAGCTGGAGAGCGAGAAAGAGAGAGCAATACTCCATTGTGACTGAACTGCAAAATGGGATTTGCATAAATAAGGCTGAAACATCAGCAGGCCCTTTTACAGCCAACAGCAGGACTGAGACCAGGGAAGAGAGAGAGAGAGTGTGTGTGTGTGTGTGTGTGTGTGTGTGTGTGTGTGTGTGAGACTGAGACCAGGAGAGAGAGCGAGCGAGAGAGTGTGTGTGTGTGTGTGTGCGTGCTTTGGCTTTTTAATATAAAGCCCTTTTCTAGCAGTGTTAGTGTTATAAATTTAAGGCAGTCTAGGTTTGCAGCAAGGTCAAGTTTCCTCTCCTCTTGTTGATCCCCACACCTTTAAGCCCCCACTCGGCTATGGATACTCTGGTATAAAGCCTCCCATCTCCCCTTCAGAGGAATTTGGGTGACGTAGCTGGGATGGGTCTACTCTCTACACCGTGCTCAGCCAGCGTACGATGACTGTTACATAAGCATGAAATGAAATGCCCCCTTTTAGTGCCACCTGCATAGGAAAACCCAAATCTAATTGAATTGAACTATTTTCTGCCCTCTTTTCATGTGGATCCTCCTATTTATATCATAGGCAAAAAGCTCATTTTTAGAGCCTCATTATACTGTTTTCCCATTAACTTGCACGCACCGCAGCTCCTTGTGTGTGCTATGATCGACAGTTCAGCGTCTTTGCTGGAGATAGAGGAAGAGAAATGTCTGTGATTACCTCTTTGCTGCTTTGTTGTGTGTGCGTGCAGCTGGCTGGCTGCAGCGTGCACGCTTGCATGTGTGTGTCAGTGCATTCATTATGACAGTCATGTCAGTAAGCTCCCCAATTAGTGTCTCGTTAGCGTGGGATTGGAGGTAACGGGTGATTGACAGGTCCTGCTGTTGGTGTCTGCGTGCATGTACGTACTAACATTACACATGTTTGTGTATGATTGGGGTTTAAGTTTGGATAACACCCCTTTAGGGCGTGCATGCTAGTTAGGGCTGAATGAGGTAGGAAGCTGGTTTTGATAGAAATAAGTTAGATCTCCTTCATCAGACTAAATTTGGAAGAGATTCTGTCCAGATGATCGGCTGCCTCTTCACTCTCTAGGCTCATGTGGTCACTCATATCAGTCCAGGCTCCTCTCTGTCCTCGTCCCACAGTGAAAAAATGAAGTCTTCACTGAAGTCAGGGTTTGAATAAACATTTCACACTGTCAGTCACAGCCAGGGACCCACCTTTTCAGACAAAGTGCTTGTCAGAAGGTCAAAGAGTATCATAAACTCCCTTGTCTGACAATTTTTGTAACTTTATTAAATAGCCAATCTGACAGTGAGGCCCACTTCATTCAGTGATTGGCCAGATGTGCAGAGATGAGACTTCCCTCTTAAGCTCTTTTTAATTTTGTCATTTGAACAAACTAATACAAAACCGCCTTCAAGCAATAACTGTCTGGAAGAGTTTTTGTTGTGTTATGTCTTGCCCCTCCCTATGACGGCAAGTTTTTCACCCCATCTTCAAGCCTGGCAGCTTTGAACAGCTATAAACACTTTTGCCCTCACAGTGTGGCTGACATGTTTGTTTAAAGCATTAGCAAACACTTAACACTAGAACTGCAACAATTAGTCAGTTAATTCAGTAGTTGCCAACTATTACATTTATCCCCAACAAGTTCTGATAATTGATAAATCTGTAGTTTTTTCTTTTAAGGAAAAAAATATTCAAACTCTCTTTTTCCAACTCCTCACAAGTGAACATTTTCTGGTTTCTATGAGAGTAAAATGAATATTCTTGAGTTGTGTCATAACAAAAAGACATAGGACATCACCTTAAGCTTTGGGAAACAGTGACATTTTCTTTCTCTCTCATTTTTCACTCATTATAGACCAAACAACTCATGAATTGATAGAGAAAGTAGTTGACAGCTTAATCAATAATCATTAGTTGCAGCCCTACTTAGCACGTGCACTTACTGGTGTCTCCTTTTTTAAAGACAACAAAGCTAAAAACACTTGAATTTTAGCATTTTTGTTGTTTTCGGAAGGAGTATAGGTTACATTTTTGATATATTTTTCTTACAAAGGACGGATGCATTTATTGAAAGTGATGTTGGACACTTCTACAGTAACACAGTGCATGTTATGTGAATTAAATGTATGTTTATGATGTCAGAGTCCCACCGTCACTACTTTTATAGGGATTCTAATGAGTTTTGTCCCATTTCCATTTTTACTTCCTCATCTTGCTGCCCATCTGCAGTTATTGACAGTGTTTTTTTTTTCCAGAGAGGCTGTCTGGCAGCACTTTTCCCTCTGTGACTTGTGCAGGCCGGCACTTCACTTTGATGAGCAAATAACAACAACAGCAAAATAAAAAGTTTTTCATCGCGTCTTATCCGCCCTCGCACATTGTCTTCCCTCCATTAATCCAGACTCTGCACTAACAAATCCCAAACCTAGAAACAACATAAAGGGTGTAACTGGTGGAGAATTTACTCTGAATATCTGTAATGATTTAGACGCAAAATTTCAGCTGTGAACATTTCTATCCAGTTCATAGTTTGAGTAGAAGCTCTTGTGGGAAATTTCAGTTTATGTCTGTGTGCTGCATATCAGGGCTGCACTATCATTCATATATAATTGTGTGTTGAAGTCTTGTTTCCACAGTTTTCTATCAAAGCATGTTGTGTCGCATCATAGAAACCTGTAATTTAATTTAAAATGGATTTCTTTCATACACTTCTGTTGATCACTAGTTCAGCAATCAATAATGAGCTCACTACTTCTCTGAGGAGCCTCCACTCCTGTGTCACATGGTGTAGTTTTATATTGAAAGGTCAGTCTAATCAGTGTAATTTGGATACACAAGGCTCCTCTGTCCCTGTGGAGAATCCAGCTTCTGCTCATGTACAGTTGTGATCTGTGAGCCTGATAGTGGTAAATCATTTCTCCTGTAGAAATGGGAGAGATGAGTGTTGCTGCTGTAGCAGGAGTTTGTGTTTTTCTGGTTCCCAGTGACACCCTCCCCCATCACCCCCCACCCGCCTGCCAAACCCCACAAACACCCCACCTCCTTCTCCCCAGGGGAACTCTGGAGCCAGTTACAATGTTGAGTGTTTTGGAAGAGCTCCTAAATATTTTCACGATGACAATGTAATCTGCCTGACTGACTGGGCTGCTCTCTCAAACGGGATTCTCATGCAATTCTCTTGCTCACTCACTCACCAACACACACACACACACACACACACACACACACACACACACACACACACACACACACACACACAAAGATTGGTTCGGACCGCAATAATACCTCTCCTCCTCCACCAAAACATGTCCTTGTCTACCACAGTTATAATGTTGTGCTGGTACTTATTCAGTTCAAGTAATACCTCACCCAAAATCTTTATAGTATCAAAAACTGCCCTGACTGATATTTGGTTTCGGATGATACCAATACTGATATTTGAGAGGTTAAAAATCTCATATGTAGCCAAAAAGTGTTTAACATGACTTAACATAAATCCATTACATGTTTTTGATTAGGATCCCTCATTTTATTTTACTTTTTTTTCTTTTTTAAAGAATTGCCTTTTGTGCTTAAAAAATAAACATGAGAGTGCTCTCTGCTGGAAAAACTATACAAAGTTGACAGCGTTTCTAGTGGATTTCAAACATTATCTTTGTCTTTTGCAGTAAGCTGTAATATCAATTATCAGTACAGCTCGATCAAATATGCACTGTGGAATTGAAAGGTCGATGTTGGAAGTTTATATCTTTGGCAAAATGTAGTTCAATACACTGCTTCAGTTTGTAGTTTATGCCATTAGCTGTTGATGTAGGTCACTTGTTGCATACTGAGCACAGAGATGAACAGTGTGGGATGTTGGGTTATGCTTCAGGGAATTTCTGTGAACATCTTGATAGTTTATAAAGACAATGAAAACTTGTCACTATACACTTTTTCTCCTCTGCAAAACAGACATGACCACAGCCACTGTGAAAGAGTAAATGACTGATTTCAACAGCCACTTCTCAAGCCCACAGGGGGAGATTGATTGATTGATTGCAAAAGATTTTGATACAGTTAGAGTCTCACTTTAATTTGGTGCAACTGTGGTCCCCTTTTCCACTTTCGCTAACAGCCTTTCTTCCTCTCTCTTCTCTCTCAACAGTGTGCCCAAGGGCCGTTGAAAGCCCCCTTGGGGGAGTTTCATAAATACACGGAACAAGAAAACACTACTGGACTATTGTTATTGTTTTTACACACTTTCTCTCTCTCACACACACATTCACACACACACACACACACACACACACACATTCACACACACACACACACACACAGACAAGGACATAGAGAGAAATGTTGGAGGTCCAAGAGGAGAGGCCAGCGGCGGCAGGTACAGCAGCGACACATTTTAACAAGAAGGAGCGAGGGAAGAAAGAGCGAGAGGAGGCCAAGGACGGTCGGGGAAACCTCTCGAACATTGGGAATCCTGTTCCAGGCTCTAGGAACGTGCGTGCAAAAGCGCCACTCACGCACACAGGCAGTCCTCACCAGCTCATCACTCCACCCTGTTCTGTAGTCCTGGGAGCTCCATCAATGCACTCCAATAGGCTGAAGAACTCCCCGTCCACCAACACACAGAGGTGAGTGGACTCGCATCCTGAGTGTGGACTCGCATCCTGAGTGTGCCCTCTAGTTGATCTTTTCTTATATACGTATTATTCTATAATGTCTGGTTTTCTTTTGCACTGTTTTAGATTGGGAGGAAGAGCATTTCTTTTTATGCATGCAGTATACATAACAAGGATAACATTTTACTCAGTTTTACGTTTAATTTTCTATCCAGTTTGTTTCTTTTTATACAAGGGGAGGAAGGAGCACAGTGGGAACACTTCACTGCCATTATCCTGATGTGTATGTGACAAGTAAAACTTGAACTTTAAAAGTCTAGGGCATTGATATACACTTTTACAACGTGGTAATGATGATAATAAGCAAACACTGGTGTTCATTTGTCTGTGAGATTTTGATGATTTTAACAGTCAGCCAAACACTGATCCGACTGATGATTAAAATCATGCATCTCATTCAGAAATTATGAACAACAGCACAGCAAGTTAAACTGCACATCATGCTGAGGAACAAAAATTTCAGTTGTCTAATATTAAACAGATTGTCCTTGGTATGTGACACTAAATCAAGTTTTTAGTCTGGGAAATGATGTACTGAAAAAAAGATGATTATTGAAGTACTTAGTTACGTCTTACCACATCAGTTGCATATTGGCTGATATGATTTGTTGCTGAATAATCAGTGTCTCCCTCATACCAGTGTTTGGTATGTTGTGAAACTCATATTTTAGCAGTTGTGAGGTGCATTGTGTGCTGAGTTTTGAAAGTTTTTGAAAAAATCGGATGATATTTTAGTCTACGGAGAACTTAAGCTTTATTTGGCATTTTTTCTGTCATATTTTATTAATCTGCGTGTGGAAATTTGACCCATGCCAACTATTTAACGTTTAGTGAGCAACCATTTCTAAGAGCAGAGGCTTGTTCAGTGGCAGAAAGCTTCATAATACTTAACATATAAATCTTTTTAACATGACAGGAAATCAGATGACCTGGAGGACAATGTGCACTCTCTACATAAAAAAAGGCCATGGCTGAGACCTCCATGTTTTAGAAATCCTGTATTTAACATAGAGCCATCATGATGCCATGGCAGTTCATTATGAAGTGTGTGTACATTACTCATGATCAAGAGTGGAATTGAATCCAGTCCGCAGGCCTAAGACCTAAGCACGTTGCAGGAAGGAAGTGTAGGTTAAGTGTAAAAGCAGATCTAAGATCAGCCTCTCTGCTCCAGCCTTTAAGCTGAAAGGTCTTCATGTGTGATCCGGAGCTGTCCTGAGGTCAGGGAGTACACTTTGCTTGGAAGTTTTCCCTGCTGACTCATGGTTGTGGAGCCTCTGGAAACGGCTGTCTGGACTGCCAAAATTCTGGCTTTGCCCTCTTTTTCTACTAGCTGTTAGTCTGTGTACATACAGTGTGCAAGGCTGCGGCTGTACTTTTTGGACATGTTGGCATTTGTTTCATGCTACTTGTACAAGTGTGTGTGTGTGTGTGTGAGTGAGAGAGAGGGGGAGAGAGAGGGAGAGAGAGAGAGGGAGAGACGGGGAGAAAGAGATTAGGGTGTGGTAAGGGAGTTCTCTGCCAGTTGGATGTATCCTGCCTGCTTGCCTATACTGAGCTGCTCTCATAACTAGTAAGCAGCATTTATTTCTAGATGGCCGATTTCTTTGCTGTATGTTCTTTGAGGTTAAACCGTGTGCATTGGATTGCCAGCACTAGTAACCTCATCTTGTGTTCATACCATACTTTGATGTCATAATGACATTGTGTTAAGCATCTGCAAATGGAAAAAACAAGGACAAAAGGAGCAAACACATTTTCTTGTATGTGTTTTCCACTACTTCGTCTCACAGAGGATCAGGGTTACATGAAACACAGAAAAGTTGGTGTCATAGCACAATATCATGCCGAGTTATGGGATGTCAGACCTCATGGATAGCTAGCTGCCTGAGTATGTAACCCTCTCCTAATCTGGTTTGTGCCCAGTTCGAGCATGATTACTAAGTAACTTGAAGCCACAGGCCTGTTGTCTTTTTGGGTGATATGCCCCATTTTTCCCTGTGTTTCATAAGGGGAAAACAAGGACATAAATACATGCAGGAAGACAAAACATAACATTTTGGAAGTCCTCAGTATGTCATTAGAGCTGAGGAGGGTTTAAATGGTTAATCTTGATTAGAATTTCTAATACATGAGTCATTTGGCACTGTTTTGTTGAAGCTGTATTAAAAATTACTCAGACTGTATAATTAATGAATGTGTGCGATACTTTTGTCTTTCCTTTGTCAATCAGCCCTAAACCTAAGACGGAGGTCATGGTACGCTCACCTCCCGTTATGTCCCCTTCCACTGCCGCCCAGATGGACTCTAAAATGCCCAATCAGGGTAAACCAGGGAGCACTGGCAGCCAATCACAGCCCTCGCCCTGCGACCCAAAGACCCTGGGTGCCAAAGGGGCTCAGAGTGTGGCAGGGGGCATGGGGTTGAAGAATGGCCAGGGCCTAAACTCTGGCTCAAGCTCAAAGGTTAAAGTCAAAAGGGAGAGAAGCACTTCAGTGGAGTCATTTGAACAGCCAGAGAGTGGCACACCCACCAGTGAAGAAAAAGGTAAGGCAGCACAGCCAGTACTAATATCCAGCAGGTAGCTGTGGTCACAACTTGTCAAATAGTACCTTGTAATGTGCTTTAAATCTCTGAGGCTATTTCAAATGTTTTTTTATTCTCATCAGACTGGTAAAATGGTTGAACTGAGGTAGGTTGAGAAGGTACACAAGTGTCTGTGATGTTTTTGGAGAGTAATTCGTAACTCTGCTTTTTACTTTGTTAGGAGTTATATCAGTTTGTAATACAGTTTCTCAAATGTTGTAAGCACTGATTAGTGAAGGAAAAAAACACATTCTTCCTAATTAGAACCCATGGTTGGTTTGTTATACTGTAGTACTTTATGACTTTATCCAGAAATGTGCCATGTATAGTTACTTATTTTCTCTTGGGTATACAACACAATCTGCCTACAGCAGTTGGACATCTTGAAAAAACACTTTGCTGTCCCTCACTGTCACACAGTGATAGTCCTAAACCCACTAATGGTTGTATGTGTGTGTGTGTGTGTGTGTCTGTACAGACAGTAGCAGGGTGAAGAGGATGTGTGTGGCAGAAAGGAGGCAGCCGTACAGTGGAGCTGACTGGTGCTCTGGGGGGGAAAGTGACGAAGATGACAAAGGATTCTTCAGTAAGTGTGTTAACGTGTGCATCCAAGCATGCATAGCAGTCCCTCTGCTGATCAACTTGACTTATGACAGCTCCACAGTAGAACTACAGTACATTTCCCATAAGCCTGTGCTGGTCCTAAAGCCACGGTCTTCCCTGTTGTCTCCCTGTAGACTGTAACTCCAGTGACGTGAAGCCCCAGGACTCTGTCACCCATTCTACCTCCAATGCTGGACTCAGTCGCTCCTCCACACCCTCCCACAATATACTGGGAGGCCAGGGCTCCACAACAGAACCTGCTAGTGGCCAGAAGCCAGGCTCAAAACTCGTTTATGTCTTCACCACAGAGATGGCCAACAAGTAAGAAACCTGAGTTAACATTTGTAACTGTTGTGGCTAGTATCTTACATATTCTTTTAGCCATAATTTGACATCTAAATCTTATATTTCTGTCTCTTTCCTTTGTTTCATTATGATTTCTTATATTTGATTAATGATGTATTTACAGTTTAAGCTTATCTCTACACATTTAAAATATTCATGATTTTAGACTGGCTAATTAAATAATCTTATTTTTTCTTCTACGGAAGCAGAACATACACCCAGAGCGAAACCCTCTGTCAAATTGCAGTTCAAAATAAAATTGAATTACTAACAATGTCAATTGCCTAAAGTATAGCTCTGTGCCCCTGTCATCAGTGGTTGTTGTCTTTGATGTTTGTTGCAGCTGTTTGTGTGTATGGCACTAAGATGCTTGCTTACCGCCCCTTCTCCTCCTCCAAACTTTCCCAGTTATAGCCCAAATCCATTGTGCGTTTCACAGTGGGAGCATACAGCTTAGATAAACTCTCTCACTCTCTCTGTTGGGAATTAGAGATCAAAGATGTGGATGCTCAGTGGAGTGTGTGTGTGTGTGTGTGTGTGTGTGTGTGTGTGTGTGTGTGTGTGTGTGTGTGTGTGTGTGTGTGTTATAGTTGCTTAGTCTGTTAACCTTGGCATTACCTTCATGGTCCCATATAGTACTCATTCATCTGGCTCACTGTCTCAAATCCACACGCACACACACACATATATACTTATTGTGTCTGATGACTGATATCTGGCTGTCTGCCTTCTTGTCCTCAGGGCAGCTGATGCAGTTCTAACTGGCCATACAGAAAACATCATTGCCTTCCACATGAAAAACATCTCCAACAGCAAGGACAAAGCTCACCTCCTTCTGGTAAACACACAGACACACATACACACAGAGATACGGTTACATACACCGATATTTTGCAAGAGTGTCATAATGTAATCCTATTTCTGTCCCTTTCTGTAAAAGAACAATGCAGCAAGCGCCCTCCGAAATGACTCCAAGCCTCCCCAGCAGCCCTCTTCCCATCCCCCGGATCAGAGCCACCAGCCTGGATCCAAACCGTCCTTAACGGGCATGGCAGAGCCAGCCCCACCTCAGCCTTCAAACCAAGGGAGCCAATCTGTTGTTCTTCCACAGGAAGGGCCATCCTCTACAGGCATGGAATCCAAAAATCTTCCTGGCAGTAGCCCCAGTAACACCACAGCCCCGGTTGACCAGGCCCCTATCACCCAACCTGAGGCAGGCCTCAACGCTCCAACAGCAGGTGAAGGAGGGCAAGGTGGAGCCTCTGGTGGATCAGGTCTGACACCCCAGCAGCAGCAACAGCAGCAACAGCTGGCTCAGGAGCTGTTGAATATGGAAGCCAACACAGAGGGTCTGTCCCAAGAGCAGTTGGAGCATCGCCAGCGGTCTCTCCAGACATTGCGAGATATCCAGCGTATGCTGTTCCCTGATGACCGTGATGCCCCACCAACTGGGCCCCCACAGTCCCATGGTGGGCCCCATGATGGAGGCCCTGATGGTGCACCCCGGAGGTCTGAGCAGGGCCCCCTTCAGGCTATGATGGCACAGTCTCAGAGCCTTGGACCACCCGGTGGGCCAGGAGGACCTCGCCCACAAGGTCCACCCTTTGGGCCACCCCATGGTCCCAGGGACATGCCCCCGTTTCCCCAAGATGAAATGGGTCCACACATGGGAGGTCCAGGGGGCTGTGGAGAAGGAGACCAGATGACTCCAGAACAAGTGGCTTGGTTGAAGCTGCAGCAGGAGTTTTATGAAGAGAAGAGGAAGAAACAGGAAATGCAACACCGGCCACTTCCTCCAGATATGATGATGCACCCCCATGGTCCACGTGGCATGATACGAGGGCCTCCGCCTCCCTACCAGATGGGCCCAGGAGAGATGTGGGGAGGACCAGGTGGTCCACCAGAGCACTACCAGGAGCGCATGGGCATGGGCCCTGGCCCTGGCCCCGGCCCCAGAGGTATGCCTGCACACATGCAGAGGATGCCAGGCTTCTCTGGTATGATGAATCCCGAGATGGAGGGACCTCCAAGACCTGGAATGGGCTGGCCTGACGACATGCCTCCACGGATGGGAGATGCACGAGGCTTCCCCGGAGGACCTGGAGCGATGTTCGCTGGTCCAGGGGGTCGAGGTGAGCGTTTCCCAAATCCTCAGTCAGTCCAAGAAGCAATGTTCCACCAGGGTATGGGTGGAGAGAAGGGCCTCCCCTCTGGGATGATGATGGACATGCAAAGGATGATGGGCCATCAAAGAGGTGGAATGGAACCTGGTAATGGTATGGGTATGTTTCCCAGAATGCCTGGTGATGGTCCTATGAGCCCATCCTCTAGGCTCCAGGGAATGGGAGGCCGAGAAATGGGACCGGAGTTTGGCATGGGGCCTGGCCCTGGACCTCATATGCACCCAGCCAAGCTACGAGATCCTCCAATGAATATGAGTCCAGATGAGATGATGAGAATGAGAGGGGGAGGACCTCCAATGGAGAACATGGGTCCACAAGGCAGGCCCATGCAGGGGCCACCCTTCCCTGATCAGCCACAGCCAGGAGACTATCCAATGGGGCCTGGGCGGCCCTTCCCAGGGGGTCCTGGAGGAATGAGGGGTCCACATGGAGACCCAGCATTTGGTCCAGATCCAAGATCTACACCAACAGGAGGCAATGGCCGTATTAACCACCTCTCCTCTGCTGCTGGCCCTTCACAGGCTCAGAGGGGCCGTAAGCCGGCAGATCTGAATGTACAGGCAGGAGGGGGGAACTCTCCTAGTGTCAACCCCCTTAAGTCCCCTCCTCTGAGGCAGGTGCAGTCTCCCATGATGGGTTCACCCTCTGGAAACCTCAAATCTCCCCAGACACCGTCCCAGCTGGCTGGCATGCTCACGGGCCCGACAGGTCCCAATGCCCCTCCAGCTCCTCCAGCATCGGCACCAATGAAGTCCCCCCACTCCATGATGGGATCAGCAGGTGCTTCTCCTGTTCATATGAGGTCTCCTTCTCTTCCTAATCCCTCTCCAGGATGGGCCTCTTCACCAAAACCACCAATGCAGAGTCCTGGAGTACCACCTCAGGGTGGAAAACCCCCCCTGAGTATCACCTCACCAAACATGATGGGGAACATGGAGCAAGGTATACCAATCTCTTTTTTTCGTTTTGTGTTAAACAGCACCCATGAATGTTCTTCATTCAGTATTTAATCATCCATCTTTTTTCAGTGCATTTAAAAAAACAAACTAAATTTAATTAATATTGTGATATCTTTTGTTGTTGATAAGTTTAGTATTCCATTTCTATTCACTAGTCTGATGGATTGTAAATACTATTTACTAAATAGCACTATTTTAGTACTAAGAAATCAGAATTGGTCTGCAAAACTGAAAATCAGATGGATATGGGATCTATATGGAACTATTAAGGTGCATCACTCCAGTTAACACATTTGTATGAGGGGTGGGGTAAGTGAAGGTCCAGTGTCTCCCTCTTGTGGCCATACAAGTTGTCTTACTTTGCCTTAAGTACCTCATACTGTGAGGGGTATAATTATTTCTAATAACATCACATATAAAAACAATCTGCCAGAGAATGAAAATTTATCATCTCTGTCATCTCATCTCTTTCTCATCACGTCGTCCTGTAGGTGGTAATGGCCCTCCTTCTGCCCTGCCTTCATCAGGGGCTCCATCTGGCTCCATGTCCCTCCCAGGCAACGTGCCGTCTGGCAGTCCATACACCATCCCCCCTGAGCCAACACTATCCCAGAACCCTCTTTCCATCATGATGTCACGGATGTCCAAGTTTGCAATGCCCAGTTCCACCCCACTTTACCATGATGCCATAAAGACTGTTGCCAGTTCTGATGACGATTCGCCCCCGGCTCGCTCCCCGAACCTGCCTTCAGTGAACAACAATGGTAAAGAGTGAAATATTTTAATGTGTAGTTTCAGTGCCATCCACCTTGAGCCATAACTAATCTGTTATACAAGTTCTTGTACTGAATACTCATCACTTCTTTTTGTTTTGGACATACAGGTATGCCGATGAATCACCAAGGCAATCCACGAATGATGGGACCTGGAAACTCTGGACCCATGCCTGCCCTCAGCCCTCTTGGTATGAATCCAATGGGATCCCAGCCTCTGTCCCATGGCATGCCCCCACAGATGCCCTCTCCTAATGCCCCTAATATGGGCCCAGGTATGATGCCTCATGGCATGATGATACCACCAAATCCACAAGACCCTGGTATGGCAAACCCTCAAATGATGCCCCAGGGACGCCTAGGTTACCCTCACCGAGGCCAGGCCTACCCCCTTACACAGTCGCCTTCTCAACAGGGCCCTTTCTCCCCGCACAATGGTCCTGGTCCCCAAGGTTTCCCTGGCCATCCAATGGGCTTCCAGGGAGAGGGAGGACCCATGGGAGGACGGATGGGTAGCATGCCTCATGGGGGAGGGGCTGATGGGATCATGTGCAAGCCCAATACTCCTGGAGGACCGGAGTTCAACAACATGCAAGGTGGATTCAGTGATGCAGACCTTCATGAAGTGATGCGGCCAGGAGCATCTGGCATTCCTGAGTTTGACCTATCCAGGATAATCCCATCAGAGAAGCCCAGCCAGACTCTGTCTTACTTCCCCCGTGGTGGAGGAGACAATCCTGGGGGCAAACCACCACACCCCTCTGGTTTCCCCATGCAGGGCATGATGGGTGATGGTCCACCAAGGATGGGGATGTCCATGCAGGGGATGGGGGGTATGCCAGGGGGGCCAGGTGGGGGAATGGGCCCCCAAGACATGCCAATGGGGAACCCTGGCCACAACTCGATGCGGCCACCAGGATTCATGGGCCAAGGCATGATGGGCCCCCAGCACCGGATGATGTCCCCTGGGGGTCCGGGAGGGATGATGCAGGGGAGACAAATGGCCCACCCAGGCCCTGGTGGCTCACCTAACATGATGATGTCACTGCAGGGCATGGGCGGTCCCCCACAGCAGACAATGATGATGGGGAGGCCACGTGACATGGACATGGGGTTCAGTCCAGGCCCTGGAATGTTCTAATCCATCAGAAACTTTGTATCTAGAATGTTCTTGGACAATACACGAGGATGGCGTATAGGTCATGGTGTGTTGAGAAAAATTTTGATGGACTCAAATAAAGGAAGTATAATACAAGTTGAGGATGTACCCCAAAATGAACAGAATGGAGCAAACCAGTCACCTAATAATGTCCTGTGGGAACTATTCCAATGGAGACTTGGACAGGCCCAGATTGGAGTACTTTTGCCACAAGAACATTTAATTTTGACTCATGAACTTCAGAATGTATGGGATTGTTGTGCATCAATTTCGCAAAACTGTTCTTGTGTTTTTTTGATTATCTGACTATAAAGATGACTTCAACATCAAAGAGGAATCAACCTAACTAAAAGTCAGCGTGGAGATGCCACAGTATATGTCTACTTTTTCAAATTAAAAAAAAAAACAAATTTGTCATGAAAATGGTATGGAACAAGAGAAAGGATTAAGAAGAATTTGTGCTTTGTGAAGACTTTAGTGGAACTCCATCTTGTCTCTGGCTCCATTGTTTTGACTGTTTCTGTACAGTATATACGTGTGAGAGTGCGTGTGCGTGCTTGACAGACTGTATGTTTGTGTGGTATGTATGTATGTATGTATGTGTCTGTATGTATAGGCATTCTATCAGTGACCTCTCAACTCCTCTTACCCAACTTTCATTGGGGGAGGAATGCCCCCTAAAAATACTGTACTGTTTACCATTGGTGGGCTATTCGAATTTTAGTCTATTTTAATTTCCTTTGTAACTCCAGTGTATAACAAACCAAACTATGACCTCATTAAGATAATAGTATTATTAAAAAAAGCACAAACATGGACCGTCTGCAGAAAGCGTCTTCTTTCTCTATTTTTACCATTGAGAGCAACACATGAAGTGTGAGGATCCTGGCAGCTTTGCAGCACATTGTGTGACACAAAAATTTGTGGATGACATTTGACTTGGTGCTCCAAAACTTTCAGGACTCAACTTTCGCCAGCGTGAATAATATCGCTAATACCCAGATGTGCTATGTGTGTTCTTGTTCCTGTTGTGTTCCTGTTTTGTTTTGACTCTCTTGTTGACTCTGGGTAATAATCATTCCCACAGCAATAATCCCCCAATGTTCAGAAGAATGAAGTGTGGCTGAATGCCACAGCAGGTATGCCAGGTATTATAGAACTAGAGCTAGCTAGATCTGGTAAAAATTTAGTCAGGCAGGTGTGGCGTCCAGAGTGAGACACAGAAATGTAAACACGCACTGCTTACCATCCAGTTGACTTCCTCTCTTTTCTCTATTGTATAAGCTTGTCATGTGTTTCTCCGTTGGCTTTGGTGCAGAATAGCCTACCAGGGCTGTGGTGATGGACTACAAATAAAAGATATTGTTTTGGTATATACATGTTGTCTATGGAATGTGTGTATGCGTGCATGTATCCACATAGCTCTCAACTATTTATGTCTAATCAGTTATGTGGACCAGGTGGTGTTTTTGTTGTTCTACACGTCAAACCAGCCTTACCAACATCCAGCTAGAACTGGGAGAGCAAGTTTTTCATTGCCAAGTTTACATTTTATTGTGAAGTTTTTCAGGAGACACCACACTTCAAAAGTAGTTGCAAGCATGTTGATTTGAACCTTATTTTAACACTGACCTATTTAAGTTGTACTTCCTTTACATGACATAAGCAAAAAAAAAAAGACATGCACAGTATTGATCGAAATCATTATTTATGCCTCAACAATCCAAACCTCTTAATATTTGACATTTGAAGCAGCAGGTCAAGAGAAACTCCCACTGATGAGGTACACTGTGTGTGTGTGTGTTATTGTAACACATTAAAACTAATGTCTGTATCATGGTACTTGTGCATACATTGTAATGTGGTCTATTCTACAAACATATCTCCACAAGAAAGCAACCTAATGTTTCACTCTTAAGATACTATAGCAGGGTAATTCCTGTTTAGGAGGTTCTATGTGGTTATGAAGACATTAACATTACTCCAGTTTTGTGCACCCTCTGTTAATAAACACATAGTACATATGCTTAGTATTCCCCTGAGGAACAAAATGATTGAATATGAAATATTTGGTTGTTAACACAACAAAATTGACAGAATTGCATCAGCAATTAGATACAAGCATTAACAATTTTACTTTGTCCAACATTAAAGTTGTGTTCATATTTTAAGATTTCAATGGTTTTAACTTATTAGGCTGATAATATTCTATATTTTGTGTCAGTGATTCTCATGAAAACACCAAAACCAACAATTATTTTTTTATACTATGAAAAGTCTGTGTAGCCAAAGTCCTTGGTGTCATAGACCTTGTTTAATTTTTAAAAACTAATAACCCACACTGTTGCACTGGATGAAATGTTCCTTAATATGATGAACACAGGCATGTTGTTTTAAAAAAAATCAATCTCACATAGGACACAGTTCTGCTGCCTAATGTACTAATCCACAGCTGAAAGAAGACCTGAAAAATGCAATTTATCCCTATTATTCTTTGGATTCATTTTATTTTTATAGAATTTTGCTTTCAGTAGGAATGAATGGATTTAGATGGACTAATGGATAAAGCAATATGACGATTTCTTTGTGTTTTGAGAACTCTTGCATTGCCTGTATGCAACACATTGTTGGTTCTGGTCTTCTTATGGAATTAAGAGACAGTACAAAAAATAAAAATAACAGTTTTAATTATCAAGCCAAACAGATTAAGTGCATGCAGACAGACAACTATGCACTTAGCATCTGATATCAGGTATAGTGTGCATAGCAAAATCATTCTGCACATACACTTGTCAATATACCATTAAATTAACTAATTTATCTAAACGGAACATTCATCTGCCACGGTTACATGGATGATGAATTGCAAAATTGAAAGACTGATCTAAACTACAAGATTGCTATAAAAAATGGTTGTAATCCAGTGTTAAAAAAAGTTTCTGCTGGTGCAGTCTGCTGGATGGAGTGATTACTAAGGATGCTGAATTCATGATGCGTGGTGACGGAGTTTATGCCATGGGTTGCACTGTGTTCACATGTGAAGGCTTGTTAAAGGTTCAGGGCTCGGTCATGCCCTCTGTGCTGTTACAAAGTGACTGGTAGAGTTCAGAGCTGAGGGAGTATGCTGACAGGGCCTGCTTGAACTCCTGCAGGGGGCAGTAGACTCCACTACAGCCTGGAAGAAGATGATCCTACAGACAGAAGGGAAAAGTACAGTAAAGTTCAGTAAAACACAGGGGAAAAATGTTAGCTTGTCATATAAACAGGGACACATTCTCAATCCCCTACCTGGCCTAAGTATGACACTTTAATGAAGGCCTCATTGGTCTGCCGGTGTTGGTGCAGCTCCAGAGTGATATCAGCTGCATACGGAGGCCATTTCATATCAAAAATCCCCATAGCCATCAGACAGGGTATCAGAGTGGTGTCGTGTGCGGAATACAAGAACAACTTCCTGTTTGAGAGAGGATTTCAATATTGGACCTTTAAATACAATCACATTTGTGTAAGAAATGACCGTTTCTATCCTGAGGTGTCTAACCTGTTTGGCTCTGAAGTCGTGCCCTGTAGTTTCTCCTCAATGTTGAATAACAACATGTTCAGGAGGGGTCCCACACACAGCTGCAAGTTCTCCCTGTCACAGACACAGCAAAAGAGTTAAAGGTGGTCCCATTGAACCCCTTTAAAATGTTACTTATTGACACTGATGAGAGGAATATTGATACAACTAAAATCTGCTCTTTTTTTAAGGCCCCTCCTCTGCTGCCTTTGTTTAATCAAACCTCTTGCTGGGTTCATAGATGTGGCACATCATGTCCACAGCTCTCTGTTCCACTGTGTTTCTCCAGGTGTTCAGCACTGGTGGGCAGGGGAGGCCGTGTGTCTGTGCAGAAAATTGTTACAGTCAGTATCAGCTGTTGCGCAACACATCATACATTATAGATATTTGCCATCTTACTCTTAACTTTGAATTTTTAACCATGAAAATAAAATCTTCCTGTAGCTTTATAAAGTTAAAAAGTTAAAGTTGACCATGTCTGTATTAAGTCTGACGTGTTTTTTTGTTGTTTTTTAAGATTTAACACAGAGACAGAGACAGAGACAGAGACAGAGAGAGGGACAGAGAGATAGAGAGATAGAGAGAGAGAGATAGAGAGATGCAGCATAGGTCCCTGGCTGGATTTGAACCAGGGGCGCTGTGATTATGTGTCTAACCACTTGACCACCAGGGTGCTCCAAGTCAGACATGTGTTGCTCTACGTTGTCTCAAGTTTCAATGGGCTGTAAATGATAACAGGTGGATCCTAAATCAGAGAGGGTATGAGCAAGGATGAGTCAGTCAGTCAAGACGTCTCTCCTGTCATGTTCTCGCCGTGTGAATAATAAGGTTGTTATTTGAACACCTATTAAATATCCTCTACAGTCTGATATTATCCTAATGATTCAACGCTGAAAAAAACCAAAACAATCTCAGTGTCTCACCCAGTGATTAATTACCTTTGATCTCTGCATATTCATCTATGCAATTATTATTTTAATTGGAGTAAATTACTTATTGATTTTTAAATGATCTTCAACTGTGGCTTTTAAGTGTAAATACTGTCAATATTAAAGCTCACATCCCATTGTAACACTGTTTTTTTTTAATGGCTAAAATCTCCCACAACTTAATGAATTCCGTTGTTTAGTTTTGTCTTACATAACTAGCAGCTTGTGTGGTTGTAGCTTCGGGTCAGACAAGCCTTAATAATAGTTGTATATATTATGATGGCTTGTGGTGAGACCTAATAAAAAGTCATATGAATAATGATGTGGCAGTGTCACCTCTCTGGCAACCATGTCGTCCCTAATGAGGATGAAGTCTACGGGCTGGTGAGCAGCGATGCCCAGTGCATTCTGGATGCTCTGCAGGTCCGCTGCAATGTCTGGCAGAGTGGACGACTCTGCCCAACGGTGGCTGCACAGAACACACACCGTGTCAGCCACAAAACACAGATACATTATGACAACCTGTCACAGGGATCTCAACTCTGCTTATAATTTTGCACAACACATTCAAAATTCCAGTTTTGAGTGGCGAGTCCATGGAACGCTTGAAGCTTGGTGTGATTGGTATTAAAATATACTCCACATACCTGCCAAGGATTTTGAGCAGCTTGCATCCATGGTAGTTAGGATACAGGATTTCAGATTCCGCCCCCGTTGTTACTATAGGTACAATTTCTTTATGCAAAGTGGAACAGAAAGTTAGAAAAAAATGAAGAGATCCAGAATAGAATAAATAACATAATGCACATATGGATTCCTACCCAACCTTTTTGTTTTTGCTGGAAGAGTCCTGCGACTAGGCACTTGGCAGATTCAATGGTCCTCACAATGTTAGTGGAGCGCACACTAAAAATGGAAAAAAAAATAGGTCATGGAAGGCAGCCAACTTGAAAATAGTAATGAATTTAGGCTGATACCCTCTGCACTACACTCACTATCCTAATCTATCAAAACTGTATCGTACAGACAAGTGTTTGTGCTCATGTTGCCTATCATGATGTGCAACACTTACTAGACCTCAGCTGGACTGAAGGTGGGGGTGAGGTAGCCAGTCTCCTCAATGTATCTCCTCCTCAGCCTCTTGCCCAGCTCATACAGCTGCTGCATGCCCACTGTTGTCAGCTGACCAGGGAATGTACCACCCTGCCAAGTTTGACAAACAGGATCAAGGTGTATTCACAGACTTGGCGCAACAGACACACACCTGCGTGCAGGATTTTAAACTCAATGTGGTGTAAGGATGGCAGGAACCCATATTGTGGGATTTAGTCTTCTAAGCTAAATCCAGTGCAGTAAACCTCTTTAGTGAAGCAGCTAACTAAGCACAGGAAACTAACATTTCCATGGACACAGTATTTGGCAGATGGGACGCAATATCCCACTGGGAAGCTCTACAAACAGTTCAGCAGTATTATACAGAGGAGGTGAGTGAATGAAGTACCCGGTTCAGTGTTGTATGTAGGCTTTGTCGTGCCCCTTAATGTCCACTAGAGGGAGAGAGGCTTACAATGAATAGGAGGTACTTCATCAATACATAAGGTGCTTCACATCTGTATGAAAGCAAGAACACCCAAATATACATTCTATGAAAAATATTGAATCCAAAATCTGTAACACATCTGGATCCTTTTGTACTGAGATCTCCTGGGCTTCTGATTTTCAAGGAGCATTTATACTGTACATTTACATACATTTATACATACATACCAGTATATAAATGACAGAAAATCACAAAAAGCACAATTTATCCATTTTAAAGATTCCTCTGCAATACATTAAAGCTTTTTTAAAAACATGTTTATCATGCTTTTCATTATTGTCCCACAAAGTCTCTTACCAGAAACCAACTGCACATGCTGGTGCACCGTAATATGTCTTTAGCTCTTTTCTTGTCTAAATGAATTCAACACCACAAAGCAAACCTACTCACGGTCAGTATGTTTCTCCGGTAGCTGTCTTCTACAGGAGCTGGGGGCCTGGGGCCACCATGAAGATCTGTCACTACATGGTTGATGTGGGTGTGCGCTGGAGGCTCCAACAGGGCTGGCACCCATTGAGCCTTTAATGAAGTAAATGTGCCCAGACAAAGAAGTTATTATGTGACAAAATGCCTCTTTAAAGACAAGTTTTAGAAGAAGGAAACTGTTTTACCTCTATCACATCAGGTATTGATTTAAGCGGAGTTCGAGCACCATGTCGGAAAAGGACTTGGACAAGTTTCAGTTCATAGGGAGAAGCGAGATTTGTGTCAGCAGAGGAGCAACTGGAAAAAACCTGGTCCGACTCAGTCTTCTTCTGTGACCACAGCAATGAGCCAAAAGCCATGGACATCGAACCAAACACACCTACCTTGGTCCAAAGAGTCCTCATGGCTGCGCTGTGAACAAAATAGTTTTGGACATTCAGGTTATTATCAAGAGGAAGATAAAGGACATTTATCATAATGACAACATTAACAGAAATATTAATTTTGCTTGTGGCATTAAGAAAGGCTGCAGCTACAATTAGTTTTCATGATCAGTCAATCATCATTTGTCTAAAGACATTAATTTTAACAGACGACCAAAAAAAACAAAAAAACAAAACAAATTTGAAACAGTGAAATTTCCTAAACGATTATTAAACAATTAATGTTGTGTCAGTCATTGTCATCTATTAAACAATTTAGCTGTAACGTTACTGTGTAGTTACTGTATACTAACCTACTTAAACTGATAAAAAATGCAACTTGCTGCTGAGTCCAATGATGACAGTGATGTTGATGGTGTAGTTAGTAGCAGTGACGCACAGTAAGCACCCAACACAAATTAGATCGAAAATCTAGATAGATAGATCCCTAGTCTGACATAAAGGCTATACAGACGGAAGGCTAAAAAACGAGAAGCACAGCTGTATGAGTTAATCGGTAAAACACTCGATGGTGCAATGATCTCCTCAGGGGGCGTAACGTCTTATCTACTCAATATTCCCCCTTATATTTATATCTCTCACAGATAAATTAAGTTAAAGTAAACTAGTTTGCGACATCAACCAAATATTGCAAGAAAAGGTCTATTCGCACTACAGATAACACGACATACCCAACCAACATTGCTTTACCCTTTCCAGCCGAAGCACGTTAGGTAAACACTACTCGGCTCACAGCTAACGTTAGCGTTAACTCTTTCACATCTAGCAACTACAACGATATGAGTTTACATGAAGTCTAAACTACGTGTAGCCATGACAACACAGGCAGCAGCTACTTACTTTAACCAACAGGAGGTCAAATTAAGTTATTTTGTCACTGTCGATTAGAAAACACAGCATTCAGTAAATTCACTTGTCATTCGGCAACTCTTTCCACCGGTTCACGCCGAACGGCATGTCGGGAGTTGTAGGCTAGTGGACAATGATGTAGAAGCTGAAAGCCACGAGATTAAAAAAACTCAATTTCCCGACATCCATACTACAGCGTCATGTTGCGTTCCTTCCATATCGGAGTTATCATAACTATGAGGTTCTTACTTGTAAAAACGTCGAATTCGACCATAAAGACAATAACTTCTTATAAAACAAAATGTATCTCTCAATTGAACATGTATTCATTAGTTTGTGTATATTTTAGAATATAAAATCAAGATATTTTATGAAAAATGTTAAAAGTCTGGCATGGACTTCATTGTGACACCATTTAAGCCCATGTGTAGGCCTACATGTGTAAATAAAGTTCACACCTTGATTTATTTACAAAATATTCTTCCTCGGTCATTTGATGTCAGCAGGTCACTCTTGAATGTGTTTTATCAAAGTATTTTAGCCAGTGTACTTTTTATGCTACCATAAAACGTGAACGCACCTTTTTCTTTCTCTGCTTAAAGATTGATGGTGGAAGAGATGCAAGGGAGTGTGTTGCTGCCCTCTACCTTTAATGGTCCAGCACTACAACTCCACAGTGAGGAACTGTTCACCTGGCTTCTGTAAACTTGTCATTAAAAGTCTGAACCTGCCAAAGCAGAAGATCTTTATAAATAACCCTATATATGCTTCCCCATCCATTGACGTTAACTTGCAGACACATTCTCTTCCATTTTAATTAAAAAGCAAACACACACATTATATTAAAGAAAGGAATTTATGAGTTATACATTTCATATTTAAGACTAAATGGTTGAAGAAAACAAAAACCCTAGTTCAGTTTTGGAATGAATAATTTTGGTGTTTTTAATTCCTTTTCAATAGTAACTACAGCACAGTACAGTAATATTAAATTCAACTTTGCTCCACATAAGTGCATTGTATGGAACAACAAGGATGTTTGATATAAAGATAGAATTATTATTATTATATTTTGTGATCAATGGTTTAATCGCAATTCAATTTTTGTTTTATTAGTTTCTCAATAGAGGATTTTAATTATAAGGAGTTTATTTCTCATTACAACATACCTGTGGGCTGTGAGTCCAGAAGTCTTGGCCTTCCATGCAACTCCTAATCATTTATTGACACTCTTCAAAATATTTAATCTTTCTTCTACTTTCTGACAATACCTTTCTATTTTCTGTAATATTAAAAGAACGATCCTCTTACTCTCTCAGAGAAAAGTTGTTTCTGTACTTGATGTAACTTGCTATTAGAATAGATTTGTGAAATGTTTGGGAAAATGTTTTGTTGTTGACAACGTTAAAGAAGGTATCCCTCTAAACAGGTCACTATGGAAACTTTGCAGATACAAACTGTACCTTTTTTTTATAACGTGAAAAATGATTCTCATTGGTTATGACATAGTGAAGTTAGTGGTAAACTCTGGAAAGAAGTATAGACTTTTATCAGTGCATACTTACTGCTGAATTGAATTATTTTTCGTATCACATATTACAGTAACTTAAATGCTGGCAACTTCCAGTCCGAATTCTCCAAAGTCAAACCATGTTTACCTGTTTCTTTTTTATTATATGAATATTTACACAGATGATTTTTTTTCTCATTAGAAGTCCAGTCTATACAGCCTTGAACTGTTAGATCTGGTATTAAAACACTTTGTCAATTAAGATTGATTTATTTACAGAAATGGATTTATCATCAAAGTTATTCATAATGTAAATAACATCAACTATTTGTAGGTTCCAGTAGCTTAAATGTGTTTGTTTGTTGTTGTTTTTCCTCTGTTTTACATCACTCAAAATTAAATAAATATAATCACCATCTTTGCTACAGTTGTAACTCAAAATATCTGATCTATTCAGCATAATGTAATGAAGAAATTAGGGAATATTTGCACTTGTGAATCTGAAATGCAATAAATAAACTAAATAGCTTAATTTACTGCAGCTTCCACCCTATTTCTGCTTGTGATGGATCAAACTGGATACTCATGCTCAACTTCCTGGCAGAGATGGTAAAGCAGTCTTTGTTTGTGTAAATTCTCTCCATCTTCCCCAATCTGTCTCCTGCTGGGCCTTTCTGACGACCACAGGCTGTCAGATACAAGCCTTGATGTGATGCTGATGTAAAAATTCAAGAAAATATTCATCTATGTATATATTTCTTCTGGATGACTAAAAGTACTTTGATTGGTGTCAGAGATTGCTTGGTACTATCATGCTTCATCAGCGTGCAGCTGGTAATAACATATCATCTTGAATTTTGCTTTATTAGTTTGATTTTGGTATTCATCTCTCCGATTTCTCCCTTTCATGTGTTGCCATACAAAAATGCCAGATGATATGAAGAACAAGAAATAAGTACAGGCCATGACAATACAGGTGATTGAACAGTTGATCATTTATTGATTAGTGATGGGTAAGTGATGACATTTATTGCGTAAAGGTATGTGTGAGATTTCTATTTCTACAAAAATGGCTGTTTTCTGTATTATATATCTAGGATGACACCTGAAACCCCCGATTACAAAGGATGTTCATTCAAAAACTGTGGTTATAAACAATCTGTACAATTATTCTGCGTACAGTAAGAGGAAGAAAGTAGAAATGACATCAAATACATTCAAAGACATCAATTGAAACACACATTGCATTGGAACAAATTCACTATTTACACAATGGCTCTAGGAGAGAAACTGAATAAAATAAGTGCAATGTTGCCACCCAGTGGCCGGATCTCCTTATAACCAGCATTCAACCAGGACTTCCTTTTTTGTTTTCTTTGAAACCCATTTTGAAAGGAAACTCCTCAAAAACAGGCTACATTAACGTTTCATCTGATATGACAAATGCAAACAATTTTACTAACACTTTCTTAGATTGCAAATTGCTTTGTTTTTCAGTTGTGGAGCTCTGAGTTGCTGAAGGAAATGTTTATTATGTTTATTGACCTGCAGTTTTAGTGCAATAAAGTTAGTCTGCAGATGATTTCATTTTAAGTTGCAATCTTTTTCCGTGGCTTTTGGAAATACATGTATGAATATATATTTTATCACACCATTCTTGTTAAGGCACATTGATTGATTGCAAAAGTGCTGTATATAAACATCCAATTTATACCATGGCAAGCTTCACAGTTTATTGCATATTAAGTTCATGTTTTTGCTAATGCACCTTGTATTGTTTTGCAGTGGGAGAAAAAAACTGTTATTTAAAGCCACAATATATTTGACAACTGATTAAAGATTTATTTGAGATGTGTGTCATATTTTGCTTTACAGTGAAATGATTCCCTAAGTCATCTCGAGCCAAGCACATCATAGTCTCTCTCTCTCTCTCTCCCTCTCTGTCTCTCTCTCTTTCTCTGTCTCTCATTTGCGCTTCGTTTTTGGCTTGAACTGGTTTAACTAAGACATAAAATGTGCAATTGCCAGGTATCACACCTGTTACCCTGTTCTGATTTCGAAATTATTTTCTTTTGCAGTTCAGTTGTCAGTTTTTCGAGCTTTGGAACAACTTTTTGGTCACAGACCTCTCACATATCAAGTTTTCATGGTCCATCACAAATCTTATTGTCTCTTTCTAATCTGGACGTTTAGTCTGTCCTCTACAGTTGAGTGTCAGGCTTCAGTTGCAGAGTTTACATGGCCAGCCTGTTCTCACTTTATGACTCCTTCATTCAGAAAAAAACACTCAGACTATTTTACTAAACAGATCCTTCTGTCCCTTTTGTTTGGTTCTGAAGGTTCAGTTCTCCTTCCTCTCCCCGCTGTCAGCCACTCTCTCTGGTTGTGAGCCTAAACTGCCAGGTCATCTTGGCGAACCCGGCTACTGCTTCCACTAGTCTTGCTCAGGCGGCGTTTATCCTTCATGAAGCCAGAATGCAGCAGAGGTGATGGGGAGCAGCTGTTGGGCAGCTCGGAAGCTGCCTGGTCGTATCTCATCCTCAGGAAATCTTCCTCATCCTCCATGTTGTCACCGCTGTGATGCCGCTCAGTGGCCAAGTTGGCTGAGTTCTGCTGCAGCGCGAGCCTGTTGTTGAAGGGGTGAGAGGCCACAGAGGTCATGGGGTTCAAGGAGCTTGGGGCTGCCAGGCACTGGCTGAAGTCTGGAGGGGGAGTGCAGGAGGCGGAGGGCAGCGGTGGGCTGTTGGGCTCCAAGGCTGCAGACATGGCCACTGTCACAGCTCTGTGGTTGTTCCTCTGTGCCCTCTTTTTGCGTACACACTTCCTCATGCTCTTCCAGCCCAGGTGGTAGAGCTCCAACACAGAGAGCAGCAGAGACACACCGGCCACCACCAGCATGAAGATGATGAAGACGTTCTTCTCTGTGGGGCGGGACATGTAGCAGTTGACAGGGTTGGGGCAGGGCCATGCCTTGCAAAGGTACAACGCCCTGAGGAACACCCCATAAATCATGTACTGCACCACAATGAACGTCACTTCCATTGCTGTTCGGATCAAAATGCTCAGCACATAAGTCTGCAGCAGTGCACCTTTCAGACGAACACGGCCACTCCCATCAGGTTTCAACGCCCCTCCACTCTCCTTCTGCTGCAGATACTCCTTCTCTCCCTCCAGGTCTCCCCCACCCTCCCCTCTCCCCTCCCTTTCCTCCTGTTCTTTCCTCCGGAGCTTTTCCTCCCTGCGTACTATGTGCATAGCATGGCCCATGTAGATCAGGGATGGTGTGGAGACAAAGACAATCTGCAGCACCCAGTAGCGGATGTGGGCAATGGGGAAGGCACTGTCATAACACACGTTGGTGCAACCGGGCTGTTGTGTGTCGCACAGGAAATCACTCTGCTCGTCCCCCCAGGAGGACTCAGCTGCTGTGCCCAGCACCAGGATGCGAAAGATGAAGAGGACGGTGAGCCACACCTTCCCGACTGAGGTGGAGTGTTCCTGGACTTCCTCTAGGAAATTCCCCAGCAGACTCCAGTCACCCATCACTGCTTACAGTCTGAATACACACACACCTGAGACACAAAGACGAAAGGGAAGGTATGGTAGAGGTGAAAAGGTGATGACACTGAGGTGGAGAGTAGAGGATGGACAGAGCAAGAGAGAGGGGTGAAAAGGGGAAAAGAGAAATTCAGATGATCAGTCATAATGAAACAGTAGAACTGGTGATGAAATGACCTGTGCGTGTGTTGATGTGGCATCGTATGTATATAAATAGCTTCTCTGCCTGTGAATTGCTAGAGGACTGGAAGCTGTGGCATGAGAACAACGATTTTCCCATGAGAGAGAGATACACAGAACTCTATCTCAGAGGAAGTTGAGGAGTCATGTTAAAGTAAATACAGAGGTTGTTTCAAGAAAAAATGATTAAATGTTATGTGTGTTTACATTCCACAATCCATTTCCAAATCATGCTTGACAAACAGTCAGACAGAGAGGGTAACAAGACACCATGGGGCAAGTCAAAGCTAGGAGACTCTGTCCTTTTAGTGCTGTGACCTGGCCAGAGCTCCACAGTGTCCATCTTGCCTGTGGCACATCACCAGCAGACTTCACTCACAAAGACAGAAACAGCTTTGATGTTCACTGTCCCCTCTGCAGTGATGAAAACCTCCTCCACTTTGTTATCTGGATCTATCAGGGAGCATTAAACAGATTTCACCATATCTACTGTGTGTGTGTGCGTGTGTGTGTGTGTGCTCCCACCCCTTGCCTCTAGCATTAATGACAGTTTGGGTGAGCCCCAAACATAGCAGTGACAGGCTGGCATGTCTCAGCTGAGAATGACCCTATAAGGCAGCCTGCCAGACAGCTTTGTGAATGCCACAAAATGACCCCCATCATTGAGAGGTTAAGAAAACCCATCAAAGTCCATTCAGGGTTGACCTCTGACATCTGTACGTTCTGTGTGTGTATATGTCTACTTCCAGCTTTTACTATGTGATTAGAGATCAGATGAGTCAGATGAGTTACAACTTAAGGAAGGAGGTCTGAAACTAACAGTTTGACAGGTATTTCTATTTTCTAACACATCACACATCTGAAGTTACTGCCCTACTTGGCAAGGTTTTAGAAAACATATACATTGCTAAAAAGAGGTGTTAGAACTTAAAACACTTCTAACACAAATATGTTAATGGTGTGCCAGGTTGGAAAAGGATATACAGCATAGTCACTACAATCACAGAGTGTAAAAAGCCAAAAGGGAGTCAATATTCCCTCTTACCACCCGTCATCTTTCTCCATGAGTGCTTGCTTCCACTCCCCAATAGAGTCACTCCTACTGTCCACCGTACAAGGCTTTGAATTGTCTGGCTGACATTGGTTATGTGTGTGAGAGAGATGGTTTAAATGATCATGACCATCTGTCCTGCTGTCTGTCTCTTCCCCTCCCTCTGTCTCTGTATGAGGTGTATATATGGCAATAAGATGGAAAATCAGAGTGTTGTGCTCTTCATCTATGATGTGTGTGGCACGTGGAGAGGCGGGGAAACCCTCCTCCATGAGAGCATGTGGGAGAGGAAACTGTTCAACCTCTATCCATGCCCAAGGCTTGATTTGCCAATGCATAGCACAGGAGAGTTTGTGGACTGACACTTGTTTTCCAGCAACTAGCTAATATTCACTAACGTCAGACTGGAGAACAGGTTGGATCGTCAGCTAGTGTAGCAGGTCAGGGAACTGGCTCAAAGACTTCATCGGATAAAGCTGATGATCTTTACTGGAGGTAAATCACAAACAGGCTGAGAGTTGGAGGAAAGGAGTGAGAGGCCAGCACAATAGCAGGAGGTTGCACAATCAGACGACCATGTTCTCATCAGCTAATGGTGACAAAAGGCTTACCTCACCTGTGAAGACCCTGGTAACAATACACCTTCCCCTGTACTAAATTAAAGTTAATCTATGATCATTTTACATTAGCATAAAGAGTCATATGATTCTAGATGTAATACAGTATTTGTTATATCAGAGGTTTTTAGGAAGCGCTCCCCCAGGGGGCCTCCATACAGCTTCAGGGGAGACTCTGAATAGAAATGAAAAAACATTAGTTATTACATTAGTTATTGGGAGGCGGGGATCTCCAAGCTCTGTTTGAGGGGAAGCCCACAGTTTCATACTTATGATTATTATATTATATTACAGTTGCATCAAAATGTACCCAACATTTTAAAGATTAACAAATTGTTATGTTTTAGAAGTAGATATTTTATATGAATGTCCTAGAAGCCTGCACTTTAATATTAATGTACTTTAATCACTTTCCATTAAATGTGCATTTGCATGCCGTACACTACACACACACATTTTCCTGCTCTGAGAAAGGCTGCAGCCTCTGTCTCCTTCCCTCAACTACCTCTTCCTGTTCTCAGAGGAAGCAATCTCAAACAATATGATTTCCGAAGGACAAAAGGAGCAAGGTATTAAATGGGAGTGGGAGGGAAGGAACAACAGACCAGAGCCATTCCTGTGAGCTTGCCTAAAAGCACCTTTTTGCTGTTGGCTGTCTATCATACATGCTGCTCTCTGGAAGCCTGGCAATAACCAGGGATTTAATGTGACACATTGTGCCCATTGCTGAGCTGCCTAATTCGCCTGTGGACCATCACGGCTGTCATATTTGTTTATAATCTCTGTGGCAGAGTAATGGAGAAGTAATGGACAATCTGGGTATAAGAAATTCAGAACAGTGAACTGCACAAACGAGGTATTATGCACCCCTGAGTTATTTCTCTTTGACGTTGACCAAAGCGTCAGGGGTGGGGAAGAGTGTTTGTTATATGGAAACAAAGTCTAGAATAAGTGTTGGAGAGTTATTATGATAAACTAAGAGAGAAAGTAGACTCTGTATGAACTGTAGCCAGGAACTATAGTCATTTCACCACTGTACTGTCAACTCAAAGTTGAACTGGGCTGCACGTGGCTGTATTTGGATTTCCACTCACATGTGCATGCGCTGACTCTGATCTGGACTCGATAGCAGCCAGGCAGCTCCGAGGGGTGAAAAGAGAAAAAGCAGCTATTAGACTACATTGCTGTGAGAAGTCGCGGCTGCTACACTGACTTGCTGGAAAGCGGAGCAGAGCATAGCTAACAGACTACCATGAATAAATGCTTTCTGTTTTCTCTACGCAACACAACAATAAATCATCTGATCTACTGGATCAGGCCCAGTGTTGCCTTAGAGGGCAGTGAGGCTCAGGGTGAAGAAATCCCCTCTGTAAAGTTTTATGGGACCATCAAGCCATATTTTTATTGCTTCACAGTGGTGCATGGAGGAGTGGTTTCAGATTTATGCCTGATTGCAATTTCTAGTCACAACATAACTTTCCAGATTGGACACTGTTGACACGTTGTTTTTAACTCTCACAAACATGTTCAAAAGAGGTAAAAAAACTGCTGATAATTAAATTAAATTTCTATTGCTGTTGAGCTTCAGAACTCTTTCCCCAGCTCTCTGCCAATCTTTTTTTTCATTGTCTCGCGGACCTAGCCAGCAGTGTATCCACTGGCCAGGAACAACAGGGGGCAGGGTTGATTTAAACATTCCTCCTATGATCTGCACCTTTCAGCATTAAGCCCTGTTTGACAGAGTCCGGATCCTCATAGAGGACCAGGATACACTGCCTGCTCTGCAATGTCCCCATAAACACGCAGGCAATTAGCCTGCGGATATACATTATCTTGGTCTGATTCCCTTTAATGGGGCATGTTTAAACTAACATCAGTGGAGGGAAAAGTATTTACACAGTGTTGTGCATTACTGTAAGTACAATTGTGTTATTATGTGCGTCTGAGAGGATTTTCTAGTGGTAGGGAAAAAACTTTTAACAATCTCACATAGGATCTCAACACACAGGCTTAAAACTGAATTACATGACAAACTAATGTATCATTTTCATTGGAAAGTAAAACAGTCATTTATTTTATAGACATCTTTACATTATTTGACAAATCTGTCCACCTAGACTTACATTGGAGGGGCCCTAAGTTAGATTCTAAAAATACTGTGGCGAGACAGTTATTTGCTGGCCTCAGGATATACACACCTAGACAACCTTTATATCTGCAGGACTCCGTTATTGCCTCTAGATGAGAAAAATCTCATATTTGGACTGAATTCCTGTATTTTAGATGAATATACACCAATTGATGATTACCACAACAAATTCTGATACATTTTTATGTGACTTGTGTTGAGGAGTGTTTTTTAAACTGTTGCTAAGGTTACAAAAATGTGATCCGTTTTTGTTTTTTGGTTGTTGCAAGTTCCTCATCAAGGCTTTACAGTATCTCAATGCTTATACAACTGCACTAAAAAGACTAAATAAATTAATCTATGGATATTTTGCCACCCCAATAACAAGCACGGACAGTGATTATACATTACTGATACTGTATATATTTTTCAATACATCTCATTGCTTTTAACTTGAACCTGAAAAATCTTTTAGTGAATGGTTAAATATCTGGAAAAACACAAAGGACAAACACAAATTTATAAAACTCTGCTCTTTAAGCCTTTAAACTGCCTTGCATCTCTTCTTTCATTGAAATGTTGTACAGTACACAATCTCATAACTACTTACATACAATTAAACTTTTACATGGAATAAACTGCAAACTGCCCTCCAGCTAAACTTTTATTCATTTTGGAGACATCAACATTTTTATCAGATGTTTTTGATGACAATTTTTATCTTTCTGATTGATTCTATATGTCACGTGATTGTTAGTTTTCTATGATATGAAATAACCACCAAGCAAAAAGCCACTGCCAAGAGCTCTATAACCCAAATATCTTTGCCTGTAACTGTTCACTTTGCAGGCGCGGTGTTGTGACAGCTCAGCAATGTTTCAGTAGAACAGCCACAGCGGAGCACGAGGAAAATTTCAGACCAACTGCCTCGTGCTGCTACATTTATACACTAGTTTCATTCGTCTCAACTGGAATCAACAGACCTGCATACAAGATGACATACATGTAGATTTTCAGCTCGATGATGGTTATTTTTAATAAGTTGGTGATTTAAGTGGTTTGAGTTAGTTACAGAGGAAATATGGAGAGATTTGTGGAAAGACATGAGGTTGGTTTATTAGAAAAACTTGTTGCTCATGTGTCACTTCAAAGACATGCATTATATACAGTATATGTGTATGTATATGTATTTATATATATGTATGTGTATAAATATATATATATGAAGTGTGACTTTTGAACTTTGAACTTAAACACATAGTGTGAGTCAATTCCAGTATGAACTGCAGCAGCTGTTTAAGTGCAGGGCCGCAAAGGGTAGCGTGTGCGTATCTTTGCCACAAGTGCCGGGATTACGATCAAGGATGAGCATGTTTAAGTTTAGCTGTATTTGCTTGGCAGAAGGGGTGAGTTAGGGATAGTGTGACTTTACAAAGAGGATCTGATGCGGGATGAGGGGGAGAGTATTTCCCACTCAAATGAGTCACCTGTTGCCACCACTTACAGGCCAGCATAGATCTAGGCTGCCATATATCAGTCACACCAGTAAAACCCCGTGGGCCGATGTGCTGCCTGCTACCTTACATGGCTGTCTGGCTCTTCATCTGCCCACTACTGTACACAGACCCACAGCCCTGTTATGATCTATTGTTTCGTTGCGTATGGCAGTACACTGAAACCCTCAAGCCAGACAGCTGCAAGGTGTTTCACGAGGGAAAATTCAGACAACCACACGCTATTTTGAGGCAATGTTAGATAAAATGTTTGGCTTGTTTTCCTCTTTTTTGTTGTTTCTTTGAAGTCTATTTTCAAGGTTAGTGACTTAAATTCTCCATCAGTATTGCTGAACCAGTGAGCCTACCTGTCTATCTTTTAGCTCTTGCTCTTACTATTTTGTTTATTTTATGCAAATGAAATATAAAGTCATTTCTATACCTTCGTTGGACATTGGGATTTACACTGATGATGGTGGTTATTTTTCAGTTTTGTCTTCAGTGTCAAACACAGGTTAAATAACTTGAGGATGCTTTGTCTTAGGATGTGTGTAAACATATCCTACTGTTAACCATCTCATTTGTGTGATAGGATTTTATTTAGATACATCTCACATTATTATTATCTAACATCTTGCTTTAAACATGTAAATGTGCAGCTTTCCCCTTCGTTTTCTGAGCTATGTACCAGCACCTCACTACAATGGATGTGCTTTTATATTAAGATTTTCTTATCTTGTGTCTTCTAACTTTCATATAGACTTTGGTTGATTAGTTGATAAATGTTGATGTTTAAACATTTTTATCTGAAGCTAATAAGAAGCGTCAGACATCCAAATGTGTCAAATGGATATCTTTCAATGTTACAGTTTTTTTAGTGCCAAGGTTCCTCTTTACGTTACTATACTTCTTCTGCAGCTCAACAGGGAAACACTGTCCGAGGAAACACAAAAAGGGGATCTGATGATAAAAAGACTGGGAATTTGGCAGATATCCACTTGATATGACAAACTCAGGCTGCTGAAGCCTCATATAAACTTCAGATCAACTTTAAATGCATTTTTGCAAAAAATGATTTTGGCCCCCATCACTTATAGTGAAAGCACATTTGAAGGTCTTTTAACAGCCAGTATGAACAGGAAGAATGATTACAGTGAGGAAAAACTCACTGATCATATACCTGACTGATGTTTAAGACAGACTTTGAAAAACTGTGAACCTGTCTTTTTTTAAAACATCCCAACAAAAAACATTGCATCTTACGTGTGAAAGTTGGAGCAGTGCTTTCTCTTATGAGGAAAATAGAACCATGTATTTTCTATAATTGTCTGTACAGAGAAAAGAAAAAAATTGGGAAAATGTGTGATTAGGATTGACCTATTGCCCCTTGGATGCCACAATATAACAATTCCTCAAAGTCTTCATATGTCGTACATGGCCAGTGGATCTATGTTGTGTGGTGCGCTATCTGCACTATCTTTTCTGTTTCTTATGAGCGCTATGAGCAGAAAGAATGGAGACTATTGTACCTGCCTGGGATCACAGAACACTAACACAAACCAGGCCTCTCACATCATTGTCCATACTCTTTACATTTTCATCTCTTCCTCATAGACTTTCTGTTCTGTGCAGGCCTGACTCCACTACTTAGTAGGATGCTCACAAGATTCATCAGAATGTCTGTATCCTTTCAGTCTTTCATTGAATAAGAATGAATAACAACCTGTTAAAGATAAATTCAGTGGCTTACCTACTGTTCTGCTGTCAGATTATTTGTCTTGAAGATTGTTTCTGATGAAGTAGAGGCTCCTTATTTGCCCCGGTGTCTTCCTTAAAGTCAAATGACAGGTGATGATGACATGGGACACAAGCAGACGACCACAGGTTCAGTGCGATGATTCTTCTTCTTTGAATATGAACAGGAGCCAACTCTTGAGGACAAATTCTGAGCGTAGTGTCGTACCAACACCAAACTGTTAGTCCACACATGGGGCACGAGAAGAAAAGCAAGGGCATCATGAGAGAGTGTCCCCCCCTCTCCATAGCCCTCCCTTCGTTCTCTCCTCCTCCTCTTCCATCTCCTCCTCTTCCTCCCCTTCTGCTCCCCCCTTTCTTCTGACATCCCTGGTGCTCTATTTTTTGCTGGGAAGCATTCTTCAGCAGGAGGAGGGGAAGTGGAATTGTTTTGTGGGATCAATGGCAATTCCGCTCAGAGTAAACTTCCAGACTGTTCTTATTTACTGAGAGTCCCTTTACGTTTACAGCTCAGTTGTCTGTATTGTGTGCAGTGCCAGGCACACTGAAATATATACAACGCAAGATTTAAAAGAAAGTTTATAATCTATTTAATTCTATAACCTAACAGTAATCTGGTTATCTTGTTTCTCTATTTTCTTTCTAAAGATGATTGTATGCTTATATGAATTCAAACAAAAAGAAGACGAATAATATGAATAGAATCAATCTGTAAAAATCAGATCATTTGCAGTCAGGAACTATGTTTATGTTTTTCTTCTCTCTTGCCTTATTCCTCTTCTCCTGAACTACTTGCTGCTACTACTACTTGCTGAAGTTTGTGATGCTCACAAGAAGTCACTCATCCTCCTGCTCTCTTCATCCTTCCATCCTCATCGTTTTCCTGTTCTGCCATATGCAGCATGCTTGCAGATACAGGCCATATTATATAATGGGAATCTTTTAGGTTTGATTCCTCCTTGCTGAAGGGCCCACGTGCATTCAGAGGCATTCATATGGTTGTAATTATGTAGTGAGGGCACATGCATACAGGCACGCATGTACAGACTTTCACTAACAGATGTGACTTTATGCCTGCACTTGTTCTCATCATTCTTTGACTTGACACACCTCACGTCTCTCTTTTCCTCAAGGTGTGTGAAATGTGCTCTCTGGATTTTCTTTAAAACACCCTTATTTACTTTGTTGCTGGGAGTTAGATTAGAAAAAGCACTTCAGCCAACAGCCGTTAGCTTAGCTTAGCACAAAGACTGGAAACAGGAAGTTACTGTTCACGTCCAAGAAATAGTCTGGCACAAAACCCGCTGGTAAATGGCAATTTGTTGTTTTTACACTTTGCTTTTTGTACAGATTAAACAAACACAATTTGTTAATTAGTGAGTTTGAGAGGTTTTGGTAGGCAGATTTTGTTACCTTTGGAGGCTAGCTGTATCCCTTTTTTTCCAGGCTTTGTGCTAATCTAAACTAACCAGCTGCTAGCTATAGCCTTATATTTAACAGATAGACCTAAAAGCAAGACTGTAGTCACGATTTTTCTAACACTGAGGTCATAAACAAGACTACAACTGCAATTTACAGACAATGTAATGTAATCCGTGATATATTTATACCGCTTTCTTGCTGTGCATTTCTCAGTCATGGTCACTCTTCTGGTCCAGTTCTTTCTTATCACTTCCAATTTTGCAACTTAAATCAACTCCTATTTCAGTATTCTACAACTTCCATGGTTGTATATTTAAAAAATTATAACTCTAATATATTGTTTTCTTTTTTTGTTCTTAAAATGTGGAATGGGGCACAGGGGAGAAAGGGCTCATTCAATGAATGAACAGTTTACAAAATCGGGTCAAGTCCAATTCACAAAAGTAGACAACATATTTCTGGCGATTTTCAAGTCGCAGTTCACATCTACTGCAGCGAATATTTTTTCTGGAAGTGAGCACTATATAACCGCAACTTAAAAATCTCCAGTAATATGCTGTATATTTGTGAATTTGTGACAGAAGTGCAACACAGCTGGAGCTGTTCGGTAAAGAAACCAGTTAAATTGCAAACCATTTGGGACATAACATTGGGTCCGGGGCCAGTGAAAAAATTCCCTGTGGATTTCAAGACCTCACTATTGCCGACTACTTTCGTTTTGACATGGCAGCAGTATCTGCAAGTACGTGTCACGTGACAGTCCATTGATGCTATTTTCACTTCACAATGAAACAAAACTTCAATAAAAATATAGAGAGGATATGACCTTGACCACCTAAGAGTGGTGTATCAGTATTCTTAAAGAGTTATTTCCATCAGTTATTTCAGTGAATTGTTCCTCTAATAATGCAATCAAAGAAAACTACCATTCTTTCTTTTTTTTTTATACACTCAATTATCTTCGTCCTGCCAGTGTCATGGCCTAATCAGTGATCTGAATGGCTAAATTCAACCCTTCAACAACTGCGCCTTTGACCATGGAGCAGAGAAAATGTTTTTGCATGTATAAATAGCAGTGAAAACCAAGTGATAAGCATCTCATGACAAACTCTAGACCTCTGGCCAGGAGCTGTGACCCTGCAATCTCATCTGCACTGTATCCCTCCTAAAATATTTCTGTGCATCTGTTGTGCTTGTAGTAATTTTGTCCTCTCGTGCTCTCATAAGATAAGATGCAACCTTTTCTCCCCTGTAAAGCCTCTTTGTGAGGAGTGGTTAGCACAAATTTATGCTAAGACTAAAACACCTTTTATCTTTTCTGCATCTTGAAAAGGTTGCCACTCATCAGTAAGTATTACCTGTGATTCCTATAACAGTGATGTTCCTGAAACAAAAACCCATGGAGCAACTAACAACCCCTCAGGCCTCAGGCAGTCCAGTGAGCTAAATGGAGTGTTTGAAGGGATGGAAAAGCTGTTGCTAATTCTTAATTACGAAGCCTTCCTCAGTTTAAAGGCTACTCTGATGCTTCCATTGTGCTGTTCATCAGGATGGATTAAGAAGTGGAACAACATTCACATAGTGTAACAGCATGAAGTGATTTGTAACAAAGAAGTGATGTTCCACGACCTCACTTAATCTCATCACTTACAGCTTTTCAGCAGTGCCAGGATGAGGTCTGACTGTGTGTTTGTGACAGGGAGATGAAGAGCAAAGGACAACAACTGCATGTGTTTGTGTGTGTGGCTGTGTGTAAATATAGTGTATGTGTACTTGAGTGTTTGATGGAAAAAGCCCACACTGCCAGGATGCATTAGTGTAAACCCTCCCTGCCTGCCCACAAGCATGACCCCTGACTGCTATACTGCTCATGACACAAACCCATTTCAGCCCTGCCTCACCCGTGTCCGAGGGAAGCCAGGCTTGATGGACACATACTCCTGAATGACCAACACAACCTCATATACACCCTAACTCATCCCTGAATCCGCTGTTGGATGGTACACGGCTATAAAATGTAGAGTCAAGCTCCAGAGAGGGAAAGGCTGAAAGGAGAAAGTCAAGGTTGTTTTATATATCAATGTGTGGACTATTGCTCTCCTCTCAGTACAAACCTTTCCTAACTTACTGGCAAAAGTGATCCACAACACTAGCATATTGTTGTGGCAGACATCCTGTCAGTCAGACCTAGTTACATTAGTGTTGTAGTGAAGACCGCACCAACCGAGACCAAGACATTACCAAGACCAGAGAGTACTGAGACTGAGACAAGACCAAGACATTTGGAAGTCGAGACCGAGACAAGACCAAGACCATATATATCAAAGGAAAATCATAACAAAACATCAAAATGTGAAAAAAAGTTTGCTTTTAAATAAATGCGACAACAAAAACAATCTTTGCTCTGTTGTTTTCAGAGCAGCACAATGAATGAAACACATCTTGTTGTGTTTCACTTCTTGAAAAAGTAGCTGTTTTTGAGAGGCTCCTTTTTCACTCTTATCAGTAAGGCATGGGCAAAAAGCCTATCAGCGATAGTCTTGACCGGTCTCTTTAAAAAAAACCTGAGTCCGCCCAGTCCGAGACCGAGACAAGACCAAGCAAAAATGCCCTCGATTCTGAGACAAGACCAAGAACCCCGATCTCGAGTACTAGAACACTAATTTACAGTACTTTGCATCAACAGGTTTTTCCACACTCATCAGTAGAAAAACATCCAGTTTTCTTCATCAGTTTTCTGTCTTCTGACTTCCCCATCCTGCGTGTGGCACACGTGTAGTTTCTTTTTTCTTGCAAGGTAGGCAATCTCAAAAGTAGGGCGCTCTAGTTTTCAGCAAATGATACTCAAACATGAGTGAATAGTGCATCTGTTGGGAACTATTTTTAGCAGTGGATGAATACATACTTGGTGTGTTAGTAAGTATTTATGGTGCCCAGACAGGGTTTTTGGGATTGACTCAAAATAAACTACAGTGTCCTTGCTCATTGCAATGAAGCAACATGTCTGCCAGGGCAATGTTGGTCTTTGATGTTAGTAGTTTGAAACCCAATGGCAAAAGGGAATTAAAAAAAAAGTATCTATTATGCATTAATAACTAGTAAAAGTTATTAGTTACAGTTTACAAAATTCTAATTTATAATATATATGTATATTTATAATGTATTAGAAAGTAGTACTGAACAGACAGACAGTTTTGTACTGAGACAATTTTTCAATGAAGTGCATGTCCAGGTGATGAGTGTGTTTATCTCTATTTAGTCTGACTGTAAGAGAATGTACAAAAACACCATCAATCCTCACTATCATCTCATCAACATCTTCACTACTGAGGGCCAGGTTATTATTAAGCCAGTGTTGCTTTGTTGACAAGTCAGTCTAGAGCTTAAAGCACATGGTCATGGGCAGTAAATGATTAGTTGCCCTGTTTGCTCATTTTAGGGTGACAAAGGTTTGTGTAAACAGCTGAGGGATTGCGAGAAGCTGACACGACAGATGTGTATTTTAGACTCCTGTCATTCAAGACTCCAACCCTGTTTGAGACATATTTAGACTGATGCTATTCTTACTAGCTGACCTTGCTGCTGACTGAAAAGCTGTGCCAGACCTGAGGCATTGATGATGAATAGGTTATAGATGCATATATAGGTCACACATTCATTAATATGTGTGTCAAGGATGATAGTTTCCAATGCTTGCTCCTTGTTTATTCCTGTTTTCCATCAGTACTGTGTGTGTGTCTGCTCGAGGATGTTCTGGATATTTAAAAGAAATGTAACTACTTCTTTAAAGCCAGACTTTGCTGAACTAGCAGCCACTGTGGATACAAGAGATACCTGTATTATAGTGGCAGATTCAATTTTACCTTACTTGCTAAAACTCTCTTAAGTAGCTCAAATTAAATACTGTATTAGACAACATGCCAGGCCACAAGCAGGAAACAACAAAAATGTCTCCTGGTGAGTTAGAGTGTCTTTATTTCTTGTTTTACCTTTGTGATAAAACTATTGAAATGTTTATCTGATACCTCATATACCGAGTCACAAAGTCAGTTACACATACATATCTATCTGAAGTTTGTTCTTATGGATTAGGGTTAGGGTTTATTTGTAATATGAAGATTGTTATTTCTTCTATGAAATGTTATATTGTCTCATTTTAGATGAGTAATTTGAAAAAAAGGAGCCAAAACTAGAGTTTGATTAATACATTGGTGTGGCCAGTATTATAGGTTAATTTAAGCTGATAGGCCAATATAGGTATGGATATAGGTTGATAAGTAACAATATCGTTTGCCCAGACAGCACTGAAAGAACTGTAATGAAAGTATAATGAAGTATATTTTTAGCCATGCTAGTGTGATGGATGGCAACATTTTACCATTTACAAAATGGATTCCTGTAAACTTTGGTAATGACATTTTTTCCACAGAATGTCCACTTGTGATTGGATCACCCAAGACGCGTGTTAATGCCAGGTATAAACAGGGCCAAGAACACTTCAACATGTGTTCACCTATGTAAAAAATGCTCCCTGCTCCGCCTGCTTTGAACACTTTGTTTGTGGCAGTTTTCTCATGCCAATAAACGACTGTCCTTTCTGTAGCCTTTGTTACTAAGACTGTTGGTAAGGTTTTTCCATGTGTTCTTTGTATTGTCTACTCTCATATTTCAAATCGGATTCTGGCCTGAACATGTATGAATATATTTGAGAAGTTAAAAGTTGGAGTAAAAAACAGAGTGGCCGGAAGTCTGCTGAGCGACAGCATCCAAGAGCTGGCTGATCAGATCAGAATGAGCTCATTGGGAGGTGGCCTTAAAGAGGCATGAGCTAAAATGACCTTTTTTCAGACAGAGGTTGAACTGAGGGGCTGCATAAAGACGGAGTATAAGATAAATAAGGACATTTTTGAAATACAAATATTAAAAAGATATTTAAGTTGAGTCTCAGAATAAAAATATAGACCTGGAAATGTGCATTATATATCCCCTTGAATGTTATTAGTAACACCTGTGCTTTCCTACAATCACAAATCACAATCTGCAACTAATGATTTAAACAAAATTAAAACAAGCAAAACTTAAATAGTGGACCCTGTTAGTTCCTCCCTTACCCTACCAAGAACAAGGTTATCAAGATGAGGAGAGGGTCAGAGGAAACATGAACTTTAATGCAATTTTTTCATGCTTTTTACCACTGTGGAGTTCACAGCATCACTGTGTGCAGCCATGGAGAATGGCCAACCTAACAAATGCAGGAAGAGGGATATCTACAAGACCTCTCACCCAAGAAAACCAACTAAATCAGACATGAGGACAGACGGGCGCTGTGTGTGTGCACGCACGTGTGTGTGAACAGATTGACTTTGTCTTGTGTATATGTTTTGTTCGTATGATGACTGAAGAGAGACAAGGGGTGTATGTGTGCTTATGTGCCTCCATACATCCCTGAAAACAAACAATGCATGAAAGGACAATATTGTTCATGAAGAGGCCATTCAAGCTTTCAGTACAGCCTCTTCCTCTCTGCTGAACCCTTGGGTGGAATCATTTTAAATCAAATAATTAAAACCCAAGAGCTAGTTTAATAACTGATTCGACACATTTCCATACAAATCTTGAATGGATGTTGTGTATTTTTGGGGGGGGCTTAGCATGTTTTCTGTCCAATCCACTGCACTATGGCTATGCTTTATGACTTCCTATTCATCCAGGTCATTGTTCAAGTAACTGAGCTTCATTTCAGGAAACAACATAAAATTGTAAATCATTTCTCTTACCTTCTGTGAACGTGTGTGAGAAACTTCAGTATGTGTGTGGCGGTGGGTGGTTGACCGTGTGTGCCGGCACTCCTATCCGTAGATAATATTGTGTTGGGCAGCCGGCAGACTGAGGGGACCTGGAGGTATGAAATCATCCTGTGGCGGGACATATGTTCCCCTGACACAGAGGGTGTTACCCTCTTCTGAAATATACCTTCAAGCCTTCTAAGAGCTCTTCCTGCCCTGAGCAATATGTACTCCCACAGTGTTGTCTTACACTGTATTTATCATGAACCTCAGTCACCTTTCATGCACGTTTATCAGAAACCTTCCAAACCCTTTCATCCTCCTTTTGTTTTGTTTCCTCATAACTCTTGAAGTGCTTTAACAACATCTGACTGATTCCCATGGCTAGTGTACTGTACTGAGCACCACTGAGTAATATTTATCATTTTCAAGCAGCTGAAAACTTGCTTTTAGTTCTTCTTCTGTTCTGCTTCTATAATCAAATTGAACTAATTCCATGTAATGTGAAAGGTATCATTCATAGTGACAAACCCTAAGAGACTCTGCTGCTCCACTCTGTTCTAAGGAGCCTTATAATGTCTTTCAGTTTATTGTTTTGATTCAGAACTTAAAGGATAATTACCGTTTTTTACAACCTGGACCATATTTCTAGCATAAAATATGATCATTTACTCACCCAGACAACTTTGGTGTCATTTGGAGTCATTCGGACGAAATTAGCTCCAGTGGAGCGCCGCGTACATCCTACTAACCTTCTTATTATAGTTCACCATGGCTAAGACCTTCAATGACATCATCCAGATCAGAGGTTAGTAGGTCAACCTACAGATCCCGGATGTTGATAACTTGCCACCACGGGCTTGGAGGGGAATAGCACTAACGTATCATAACAAAATATTGGTGAAATGAACTAGTTTCGCGGCAGATAATGCGTTATATAGAGGCTGCGCTTTGGTGTACTCGCATTATACGGATATACGCGGCGCTCCACTGGAGCTAATTTCGTCCCAACGACTCCAAATGACACCAAAGTTGTCTGGGTGAGTAAATGATCGTATTTTATGCTAGAAATAACGTCCAGGTTGTAAAAAACGGTAATTAATCTTTAACTTTTCTCGGCTTACTCTTACCGCTCTCATCAGCATCAGCTAAAACAGAGCTAAAAAGAGAGTGATTATTAGCATTACATTTACCAAGTGGCCAGAAACATACTAAAATAAAATCTAATAAAATACACACAAATGTTGCTTTGTACTAAGCAACTACTAATAAGTTTGCATCATCAACAGGGTTTTAAAAATGTGGGGGTCCAACAGATGGGACATCAGCGTTTCAACGATCCTGCCTTTGGCCCCCGTTCCAGTCTCCACAAAACTAATATGTTATCAGCATTTCTGAATGCATGCACATAACTGTTCAACTGTTTAGTCTTCCCTGGCCTGGTGGGTTGGTCAAATGGCTGTAACTGGCTGGATGGCTGCTCAGTCAATCCAACATGAAAACCCATTGATATTTATGTATGGGGAACTCAGTTTCAAAGTCTAACACTGTGAAACACCTGTGACTGTGACATGCCTGCCTATCAACTTAAAAGGTGATGATATGTGAGTGTGATGTTTCCATCTTGTTTCTGCTGCCCCCAAGTGCTCAAATAAAGTGACTGTAGGTTTAACATAATAGATAAAGAACACCATTTACACACTTGATATTTTCGCCGCTCTTCGTTGTATGTGTGAAGGCTCCTTCCCCCACATCTATAAGCTTCATAATAATTAGAACTTTCAAAAATGCACCTATTCAGGAGTGTGTGGTTGTGATTTATTAGATTTATCTTTTAGATTTATTGGTAGTGACACCCCTTGTAAAAAACAAAAACAAAAACAAACAAACAAGGAAATAATCACCATAATTTCCTTGTCAAAAGCATCTCTTGTGCCAAATATGTTGAGTGCACTAGGTTCATTTTGTGTGGAATTAAAACATATTTAAGAAATAACCTGTTGAAACATATGAAATAACTATAATTGTTCTCAGTTTGGCAGAAAATAGTATTTTCATGTCGGACGCCACCGCTGTATGAGGGTGATTGGCAATAGGCACTTTAACACATAATGACTTGTATAATGAATGTCAGCAACACTACTGAACTGAATTGAGAATTAACACTCAAATCTTCCTTAATTATAAACAGGAAATCTGTTAAATCCATCATTAAAGAGGCTTCACCATCAATTTAATTCACAAGAATGCAAGGAAGCCACATTGATGGTGCGTTTAGGGCAATGGCATGGACCATTATCAGAAACATATAAAAAGTCATCAAGACGATGGTGGGAAAGTGGGTTCTCCAAAACAACACAAAAAACACAACACAATTCTTAAAGTAAAACAGGAATTTTCCATCTGCCTCCAACATTTTCTGAAGTCCACAACACTCATCCTATAAAACTTCAGTTGCTCTTATCCAGTCACACACAGCCTTTACATCCTCCCTCCATTAACGTCTCCTGTCTGCCCTCCGCCCACCCTGTCTCCATTGTGTGCACCTCGCTTCTCCTCTCCCTCCCATGGTGCCTGGCATTACACAGAGAGGAAGTTGCCCTTCCACTTCCTTTTTTACTGGTGAGAACAATTCATGGCTTGTCTCTCACCTCTGTCGCTTTCTCGCTCTCTCTTTCTTTGGTCCAGACTACATGAAGCTGCCAGGTTTCCTGAAGCACAACCTGGTCCTGTGAATCTGTAGAAAAACCTGGGTGAACGTCTCAGACTGGCTGTGACTTACACATCATATCAGACTTCAGAGGTGAGATCATAGTTTCGGGAAAGTGTGTGCAGTTTGTATGCTATTAAGAACAACATGGATGACCCTGATGAAGGCCACACAATAGAGTTGCTCTTCGTACCTCAACTGTGTTGGACCCTTTAAAACTATTTTGCTTCTCTGTTCATCTTGGATATGGATGAAGTTGTGCCAGAAATCCTGACTTCATTTGTGAACTGTAGCAGCTTTACAACAACACATGTACAGTGAAAAAACTTTCTTCATCCATAACTTCTTAATCATTACCTGAGTCCTCAGATTCATCTTGTGACCCTGTTTGGAGGTCCTTTCTTAAAAACTGGGAAACATGATGAATTCTATGATACTGGATCTATATGAGCTATATGTCAATGAAAAATGTTGATGTAACCCATTTTGTGTGACAGTATTAAAACAGTTAATCCAAGAGCCCTGTCTTTAATGTGTCCCTTTATCCCCTACATGTGGGCATGCTGATACTCATTAAAGCACTTGACTCATTGTCAAGCAATATCAAACTGTTTGCTGCAAATGTAATAATAATAATAATAATAATACATTTTATTTATAACGAGCTTTTACAGGTGCTCAAAGACGCTTACAAGTAAAAACATAAAATGAAAAGAACAAACAATATAGAAGGTTAAAAAGACGGAAATGGAAAGAGGATAAAAAACAGTTTACAGGTTAAAAGCCACTTTAAAAAGGTGTGTTTTTAAGAGTGATTTGAAGGTATGGGGGTCTGTACAGTCTCTGATGGGTTTGGGGAGTGAATTCCAGAGGGTGGGGGCGACAGTGGAGAAGGCTCTGTCCCCCCAAGTTCGGTAGTGCTACTGCTCAGAAATCCATGTCTTTAAAGCTCTCTGAGGTTAAACAACATCAATAAAATGACATTATATTATAAGAAATGACAACTTTGTGTCAATATATCGAGGGAAGCTATATTCCATTTTGGCATATGGGGGCGCTCTCATAAAATCAGGTCCTTTTCCCACAAGAATGGCATAGTACCAAACAATTACTGTTTAAGTTCTACCAGGTTTGTTGCTATAAGTTGAAGCTAATCACATTTGCAGATCATATTTTAAAGGGATATCAAGTCTTACAAACACATGCTGAAGACAATAGCGTCCCTTGAACATCGAGTCCCCTCAAAGACACATGAGGGTGGTGTGTGCTGTTGTTGTAACAGGACATGGAAGGGGAAGCCTTAAGCACAAATGCAGGTAGTTAGTCCAAACTGTTTAATCTTTTCACCATTTAAACACACTGCTCTATTTTGTAATCTTACAACAATCAATCTGTATTTAACTCTCCAACAAACTACAATACAATAGCCGGTGAAAAATATTTATGGAGGAACAAAACTTAAAATTTTTGTGCACCACGTTTCTTTCACAGTGACGCATTTTACTTTATAAACTCTTAAAATGTTATGTATGTGAGCATTTCTCTGTGTTTTTCTGTGCTTGTGTCTGTAGTAAAATGTAACAGGCCTGGTAATGCACTTATACAATCCCCAAATTACCTTGTCCCATGAGACTGTCGTCCGTGTGAGTGGTTAAGCACAGGAGGGTCGATCCAAATTCAACAAATCTGACCTCCCAAACACAATGGCAGAACCCAAGTCCAGCTGGGCGACAAGAACTCAGCCCTCAAAAACACAATGCAATGGCCCGGGACCAGATATGACACATGCTGTAGAGCCTGTGAGTGTGAATAGCTTATGTCAGTGCGTCTGTGTATGTGTGTAAGCATATATTTCATTCTCACTGACTGGCATACATTTTTCCCCAGTTAAAGATCACGAGTTCAGGCTCAATCTACTCAACAGTTTCCTTTGGCTAAGGCCAAAGCGAGTGGCTACAGTGTCACCGCTGTTTACTTAATTTTGGATGCCTTTGTGAATGATTTCAATCTTTCACACCATCGCAGGAAAGAAACAACTGCCTGGTCCTCAGAGGAAATGAGAAATTGCTGCAGGAGAATGTTCACACTTGAAAGTGAGAAAGGTCTACGCATGAGAAGAAGAAAGCTGCCAATAAATTGTTGGTATCTTGACGCTAATACCTACCTTTAAAAAACAAAAGAAGGGTCTCCAAACAGATGACTCATGAGAAACAGAAGAGAAGAGGAAAACAGAAGGCTTTGTCACTGAGGCAGTAGGTCATGAAAACACAAAGAGAAATGATGAGGACTCACACATGTGGGCACAAATATGTATGGACTAATGTTTGCAGGCTAAACAAACAAGTGTTTAGAAACAAGCGTATCTCTGTCTTTAAGCATAAGCCTTATACCATTGAGGTCTTAGTGTTGTGCTATGTCATGGGACTCACTCAGCACTGCCCCCAGGTCAGGTTGTATCTGTGAAGGGCATCGTTGATACCATCTATTTAAGCCCGCTGTGAATGCCTCCTTTCTGTGCACGTGAAACTATGTATGACACAGACAATTCATGAGGAGTTCATGTGATCAAATAAATTTGACAAAAGACACTGAAAACATAAGGTTATAAATATTGCTTTTCTTTCAGGGGGTGTTTTGCATTTTGCTGTTAAGGAATACAACTGAGTATATGTTTTTCACATCAGTTTTACACAAGAAATAACGAGTATTAAAAGTAGCTCATGAAGCAGCAGCATGGCCTCTGTGAGAGTGTTATTATGTAGGATTATTATGAGTGATGCTTTACTGTGTAAGCATCTTGAGTGATTAAGATCATTTCAAAAACGTTATCTACTGTTGGCAAATTAGTTTCTAGCTTAATTGCACCAAATACATGGAACAAAATACAGGAGGTATTGAAAATGGACGGGTATGTGTCAGTTGATCATTTTAAGTGCCTGCTGGATGGTTTGAATGTATTATTGTTGTATATTCTTTTTGGCAGACTTTGTGGTTATTTTCATCATTTTTTAAAACTGTTTTTCTTGCTACATATCACTCTTGTTGTACATGTCTTCTAGGTATTTGTTTTCTTTGATATTTTGCTGTTATTAGTGTGGTTATCATATATTATATGAACTCGGGGCATAATGCTTGAGTAAACAACGGCTTGGTTAATGTTGGGGGGTCTAATCTATAGTCATGTCATATTTTTTAGTTTTTTTTGTGCAGTACAAGTATAGGCATAGTATAAGTGTAGCATGAAATGGAAATACCCAGGTTATATCCAAGTACAAAAGTGTATTTTGTACTTTAATAATTTTCACCACTGATGTTATTATAACTGGGTATATTATATTACAAGTTCACATAATCTTAGTTTTAAAATACGATATATAAAAGTAGAAGTGTCCCATTCAAATACATTCCCTCATAATATACCTGTGGTATTTTAAAATATGTGTAGTTGCACAAAATAGAAAACCTTCATGTTGCCATGTTATGCGGGAAAAGCAATAAAAATGAAAAAGTGAAGAGTGATATTTTTTGAATCTCCTCTGCTGTGCCAGCATTTATTCAGCTGCTACAGCTAACAGTATTGGGCACTGTCCTGCAGCTCTGCTCTTTGCTCAGAGGATGAGAGCTTTGTACAGACTTCAAAAAAGGAGCGAGGAATCACTTTGACTTAAACAGTCTCCATCATGGACATTTGCAGCAAATATTAACATTCATTTTGAGAGGGATCAGAATAAATGAAACTCTTATGCATTCGACAGGCTCAAATCTGGTGGGTGTAAAGCCTGATTTATAAATAAATTTGATTCAAGGATGCCCCCTATCAGCTTCAACAGACAATTCAACTCACATTAAAGTGTGTAATGCATGAAGACTGTTGTGTCTCATGACTGAAGTACTTTTAGCTGACTATAAAAAATTTAGGCCTTCTAAATTTCACCCACACATTATTAAACCATTAGACTGAAACTCATTTGTTCCTAAGAAGACATGACACAAATAAACAATTTCTCTCTCTCTCTCTCTCTCTCTCTCTCTCTCTCTCTCTCTCTCTCTCTCTCTCTCTCTCTCTCTCTCTGTGTGTGTGTGTGTGTGTGTGTGTGTGTGTGTGTCTGTCTCTCTCTCTCTTTAAGGCTTTTTAAACCATTATTCCTAAAAAATGGTTGGGCACTGTAGCTTTTAAGCTAGCTTTATTAAAATTGGTGTCAATAGAGAATTTCTTGTGGACTATTTTCAGATGCAGATTAATACACATTTGATATGCTGGTGAGTTGTTTAAATTTATCTTCAACCCCATGTATTTTGCCTTTACTTCAGTTTGTATTTTGTGTGTTGTACACAAGCAGAAACTACTATGAATTGAGACTCAATCCAATGCAGAATTCCCTTAAAGTGCAATACCACTGATGGCTGCTTGATGCTGGATCCAACTGACTCCCATTCAAAAAGCATCAGCTTCATTCTAGACATACTGCACTTCTTTCTGTGATATATAAATAAAGTTCGAAGTGACCCATTCCTCCTGCACTGGAGTCCTGGCTATTGATAAGTCCCACTATTGTCAGGAGAGGAGTCTGGATGGAAGGAGACAAACCAACCATGTACTGCAACAAGGACATGATCCCTTCTGCCCAAACGAGTCACAACACTGCTGGGGATTAAACCAAGAGCCCCCCCAAACCATCAGAAACAACTTTGTACCTTCATTGTTGATCAAAGCGTACACATGTTTTCATTTCAGGCTCAGTTACAGTATGTGCAATGTTTCTCAGTACAAGAATGTTCTCCTGAATGTGTTTTTCCTCAGGGAGTGGTGGAGATGTTCATTGTATTAGAGTGAACTAGGAGGCCAAATCAAACCAACCCCCTGCCAACATGTTTGAGAATCATATAATGCATATTGTTAGATGAAACCAGACATGTTTAACATATCTTATCACATCGATAAGGTCATTATAAAAGTAAGACACCAGTTACTTCCTGTGTTTCAAAGGCTCTGCGAGCAGGAAGCGTGTGGCACCATCGCGCCGTAGGCAGATCGCCGTACGATATGTTTGTTAGCGTGTTAGCATTCTGATTAACGGCCAGTTGGTGCCCTGCTTCGGAGGTCTAATCTGGCCTCACGCCTCACTGCATGTGCTCAATAGGGTCCGCACCCTACATCATGACATCATGTCTTTGTGTGAAATCCCGGTGCCATTCACGGGTCCACCGTAGGGCTTAGCATGCAAGCGTCCACTATAGCAACACACAGCTCTTTAAAGGGAGTCCCCTGGTCCCCCAGCTCAGTGGATACACCCTGATGCCTCCACAGAGCTCTGAACATGGCTTCTATTCTCCGACACATCGGGGCACATGTGCCATCCAGGGCCCAGAGGAGAGGGAGTATTTGGGCTTTTTGTTGGGGACATTTTTTTTTAAGAATATGAGAAGATATCACTGGTCCTGGATATATGGAGTCAAGTTATAGCAATCCAATCAGCTAACATAACACAGTGATGTTCTTGGACGGCATATCATTCAGAAACAATAGAAATGATTTGGGGACATTTAACACGTTACGATAGTGCCACAAAGTGCTCTAAGATAAAATGATCCATTTGTGAAAAGCTGTGGGATCAGTGAAGCTCAGTGTGGAGGCCAAATCTGCCTCTAACCAACAGATCACAGAGCAGACAACAGGAGGTGGACTTTCTAGTTCATGAAACCAGTGATGTCACTTAAGACAGTCAATGCTATTGGTTGAGAGACAATGGGGCTGGACATAACGAGATGGGCAGAGTGGAGACACATCCATAAAAGGAGTCATGACTTCAATTGATTGTTAATTTTGACCACTGATTTATCTATTATAGTAAGAATTCACCTCCAATACAATATGATCTTTTTAGATATCATACATATTTTATATTTATATTTATATTTATTTCTATATTAAGTTGTTAAGCAATATTTTCTGTAGGTCAGTAATGTATCACATAGTTTCCCTACTACTGAATAGACACAGCAAGTTGCTAAACCTTGAAAAGTAGTTAACATTTAAAGACACTATATACAGTTTTTGGATACCATGATGGTCTAAATACTGCTTCACTGGTTTTCTATGCTAAAAAACCTAAAATTCCTTTGTTATTCTCTAATAAAAAGGCAAAGCTTGAATATGTTCAATATAAGAAAAATGTGTTGGTCGTGGATATTTTCAACCGAGAGATATCAGAAGTGGTTGGCATATCGACCTTCAACGAAAACAGTGCTCAATCTATTTTTCACTACCTGACAAAGTCCAAGTTCCTGGGAATATACAACAATTGTGGAACTTGTGGAAATTAGATTGTGCAAAGGGAAACAAGTTGTGTAACTTTAAATAAACAGTTTGTTTCTGAGTGCTATGTAATTGTTTTGTTTCTTCCTTTAACTTGGTTCATCAGTGGTTCACCGGAAGAACAGTTTAGATGACAGAAAAAGTGTTTCTTCACACAAACCTCTCCACAATCAAAATATGGTTTATGATGAAAGTATTAAATCCTGGCACAAAGATAATCATACTGGTGAGGTTCTGCATTTCATCACAATATTCTAATGTATGTAATATCCTGTTGTGACTAAATGCTACTATGGAAACATTTTTTCAACTTTTTTTGATGGTTATTAAAGCCATTTATTTTTATGAAAAGAACACACAATTACTTTCAATATAATGGAAGCATTCATAGAAACCATAATATTGTATCAATATAGGTCATTATTTGTCTCTTTGTGTATTCTAAGTTTAGAACAGTTAATAACATGTGTATGTACCTAAGTTTAATCCTTTAGTTGAGCATGTTGAATTTTCTTTAAAGATAGAAAATGAACTTACAATAAACTAACATAATCAATCTTAACATTATGAAACAATTATAAACAATAACAATTATTTCAGCCTAATAAGTAATAATAATAATTAAGTAACATTTATATACATGTTGTAAATAATGTTTACAACATGACATAAATTAAAATAACATTTATTAAATTATGTTTTAATAAATATCTTTAAATAACTGTATTCAAAATATGGATATTTACAATAATTTCAATGAGAAATGATATTTTGCTATTATTGATTATATTACAATTGTTTGATTTGTCTACAATTGTCTGAATTAATTGTAACCCCCTGCAAAGTAACTATAAATTGTGTGTGTTCATATATTTCCACACACAACTGTAATTGTCAAATCAAACGTGCCACTGTGATCCATGAAGCTGTGGCTTTGCATTGCCTTGAATCTGAGTCAGAATCAAGCAAAAAGTCAGGTTTGTTATCAGACATTTGTTGTTATTATTCGCAGTTATACAGGGGTTATTATAGAGCTGTTAATTTTATCTGTGCAAACCTGGAGGTGATTTTCATAACAGATATAAAGACAGGCAGTAGACACAAGCTTATTTGGACACTGTGGTAGCTTTTCCTCTGTCAAACATCTGCGGAATGATTCAGAGATCAAAGATTAATACCCAAATGTTTTTCTTCCATGAGCGGCCAAAGTTTGACTAACCTCCCTAACAGAGACATTTCACTGTGTCCTTTCACTCAACAGTTGACATTCTTCACATTCCAGCTGTGTGGCACAGATATGATGATACACACACACACAAGCACACACATAGACATGGACTGTTATCTACCACATAAAAACTCACATTTTGATAACAGCATTGATTTAAAATAACTTTACTGATAATTTGCACAGTTTACAAAGCAAATTAAATACTTTTTTTTTTAGCTCAGAGAAAGAGCAGAACAAACAAAATGCTACAGAAACTCACAAACAACACGGTGAAACACCTGATTTAAATACAAAAAACTGAAACTGAGATCAAACAAAAGCTTGGCACTGATTCATATATTCTTGCTTATCAAGTGGCACAGTTAAGAGCTGGTATTCTACCTCTGGCCATTAAGTTTGGCAGATTCACAAATATTCAGAAGGAAAACAGATTATGTGAGCTATGTGATATGGAAGAAGTGAAAAGTGAGTGACCATTTTCTTTTGTTCTGCACATACTATGAAGAATGCCAATTTTCCACATTTTGGCTCAACAAAACCCTAAAATATTGTGGTATGCAGATGATCCAAAAGGGTAATTTGCTCACTTTGTCTCAAAGCCTGGGAAAGAAGACTTGGTATGGAATATTAAATTATATTGCCTTTTTTAGTGATGTATAAGTTAGTTGTAGACCTGAAGATTTGAAAATCACATCCAGGTTGTGTGCAGCAACCTGGATGTGACTTTTATGAATCTGTGGTATCTTGGCAATCTGGGAAAAGCTGTATTCATGACATGAATACTAAACATATAATTAGTCAATTGATTCTATTAAATAAACTGCCTAAAATCAGAAAATACATTCCAATTCCTGACATAAGAACATTTATCTTATTTAAACTTTTAATCATTGTTAAAATTAACACACTGCTGCCTGCACTGAATAGTTGTATGAACAACAAAGCTGATGGTTGGTTGATGAGGACGTAAACTCTCCACTCTATCCACTGCCTGAGTTTATCAGTGACCTGCCACTAACATTTGGCATGGCAGCACAGCTGGAGGCACATCAACTGCTGCTGTTGATTCATCTACTGTGTTTCTACATACAGTATGTATACATACATACTTTATATGTGTGAGGAAGTTGCATGTATGCAGCTGGACTGCTCTGCTGTGGACCCAGTGCCCCGGCTGTACAGTGTCCATGTTGGTGTGGGAGCCTGAGGCCTGCTCCCATACATCCCCGCTCTGGCTCTGTTGATCCTATTGTCTCCTGCGTCACCACACGTCGCCCAGCAAATAAAGGCCGTCTGGCTCCAAGCTTAAATATTGCAGCAAACTAAAAACCAACCATCAGAGCCGATTCATTCACATCTGCTCAGTGGGGCGACAAGGACAGGGCTTTAGGTGGGAAAGAGGGCAGAAAAAAGTTCACTTTTCCCTGCCGGGTGCCAAGAGAACGGGACAGGACTCAACTTCGCCGGAGCCGCAGCTGTGGCAAGTTGCCCGTTTGATTACATTTAACCTATATGATAGTTTATAGAAGTGAGGACAACATATTACTTACTGATATATTTTTATTGGTTTAATTTGGCAGTTGTGGTGTGAGCTAGAGAAAGAGATTTTTGGGTTTGCACCTTTGGTAATGTTCAACATAGTTAATGGTGTTTACACTCAGAAAGGGCAGCCTTTAGTATAAGAAATCAGTGTGCTAAAATGTTTAATTGAATATTTGACTCATTTTTTATGTAAATTGGAAACAGAATGCTCGAACACCAGGCTTTCAACTTTTTGGAAGTGTCAAATTTTTCAGGGCTTTCTAACATAAATAAGTGTGGTAGCATGAAATTAAGGCTTAGGTTTGATTTTTGACAAGTTCCAGTTTTTCTCTTCTGCATTTCTTACTTTTGGCACTCTCTATTCCCCTCCCCCTGTCTGTCCTGTCTACCCCACCCTCCCTGTCCGTCTGCACCCTCTGTGTCCCTCCCTACCCCACCCTTCATTCTGCAGTGCTACGGACCGATCATGGGTGACTGGAGCTTTCTGGGTAATATTTTAGAGGAAGTTAACGAGCACTCTACGGTGATCGGCCGAGTGTGGCTCACAGTGCTCTTCATCTTCCGTATCCTCATTCTGGGCACGGCGGCAGAGTTTGTGTGGGGCGATGAGCAGTCTGACTATGTCTGTAACACACAGCAGCCTGGATGTGAGAACGTGTGCTACGATGAGGCCTTCCCTATCTCCCACATCCGCCTGTGGGTGCTGCAAATCATCTTTGTGTCCACACCGTCTCTGGTGTACGTGGGTCATGCCGTGCACCATGTCCACATGGAGGAGAAACGCAAGGAGCGTGAGGAGGCAGAACTTAGCCGGCAGCAGGAGCTGAGCGAGGAGCGTCTCCCTTTGGCACCAGACCAGGGAAGTGTCCGCACCACTAAGGAGACCAGCACAAAAGGAAGCAAGAAGTTCCGACTGGAGGGCACCCTGCTGAGGACCTACATCTGCCACATCATCTTCAAGACACTGTTTGAGGTGGGCTTCGTGGTGGGCCAGTACTTCCTGTATGGCTTCCGCATCCTGCCACTGTACAAATGCAGCCGCTGGCCCTGCCCCAACACGGTGGACTGCTTTGTGTCCCGCCCAACTGAGAAGACCGTCTTCATCATCTTCATGTTGGCTGTGGCCTGTGTCTCACTCTTCCTCAACTTTGTGGAGATCAGTCATCTGGGCCTGAAGAAGATTCGCTTTGTCTTTCGCAAGCCTGCCCCAGCCCCAGCCCAAGGTGAGGGATCGGCCCCCCTGCCGCCACAAGGGAAGAGCCTGCCCCCCCTAGCCATGCCCTCCCTGCCAAGAGCTAAAGGTTACAGGCTGCTGGAGGAGGAGAAAGCTCCCCCCGTAACTCACCTCTACCCGCTGGCTGAGGTGGGCATGGAGGCTGGCAGAGGGGCCCCGCCCTTCCAGGCGCTGGAGGAGAAGGCGGAGGAAGTGCTGCCCATGGAAGACATCTCTAAGGTGTATGACGAGACTCTGCCCTCTTATGCCCAGACCACTGGGTCAGTGGGGGTGACATTACACGAGGAGGAGCCCGAGAAGGTGCAGTTGGCCGAGGTGGAAGCGGTGGAAGCGGTGGAAGTGGTGGAAGCAGTGGAAGCGGTGGAAGTGGTGGAACCAGAGAGGGTGGAGGAGGTTGTGGATGAGGATGTGGAGGTAGAGGAGGCAGTGAACGGGGAGGTGGTAACTCCAGCTGAGGCAGGGATGGAGGCCACGGATACGATAGAAGACACCAGACCGCTGAGCCGACTGAGCAAAGCCAGCAGCAGGGCCAGGTCAGACGATCTCACTGTATGAACCTGTGAGAGAGAGCACATGTACACCTGCACACACAAAATATCAAATGTAAGAAAGCACACACACACCTAACTCAGCGCACACTCTTGAACAGGCAGGTCAAAAACCAAATGGATGAAAAACAAAATCAACAGGGATAGATTTTAAAAAAGCCCACAAAGACACAAGCAACAATTCTACCGAGCGACAAAAAAAAAAAATCTGAGTGTTTGTGATAAAAATGAAATATAAAAAGTAGAGGTTAAAGACGGGAGGAATAGTTTTTTTATTAAGTGTGTTCTTATATTTAAAAAATGTGGAAAGGACACATTTGCTAGGACGCAGGGGGGAAATGTTTTTACTTGATGAAAATCCATGTTCAATTTTTAGAAACATCTTTTTTTATTGAAAGAGTTTTAATCATATACAATGGAGGATTAGACATTTTTACATGGGGTTTGAATAGATAAGGGAAAGAGAGTTATAATATACTTGTGTGTCTGCAAATCAGTAATTTCGCTGTAGTTAGGCACTGACTTTAATTCCCATTCAGATGACCACATACTGCAAATGCAGCATGTGGCTGACAGCGGCGTGGGTGAGAGGTCTCTCGCACAGACGAATCACACAAATAAGTGCCGGTACATATACAGGTATACAGCTCTTTGAGAAGAAGAAAAGTCCATTTTCAGGTCAAGAAGAGCATACCTTTTTGCACATTCAGAGGTTTAGACTGTGCAAGGCCTTTAACCCTCATAACACCTCATCTATGCATCCATTTACACAGGATTCTTTCAAGTGAAGAGAGATGTGCATCAATTTGAGAGCATTTCTCTCCTTTTCATGTTTATATACCAGGTAGCACAGCCAGAGCTGAGTAGTGAGGAAAACCTAAAAAAAAACCTAAAAAAAAAAAAAAAAACCTAAAAAAAAAGACCACATGTTGAATGTCTTTTTCAATGTGATTCTGCACCTCTTCATTTTAGATTTGCTTATGTTTTGTAGCCTTTAAGTAGAACTATGTACTGTACTGTGATATCAGTTGTCCATGGAAAAGAGCAGGGCTCATTTTGCCCTATCAGAGAATGAACTATAGTAGCGACCTCAGGCCAAATCCTCTCTTTTCGCGCTGTACAAACAGGCGTCCGGGCGATAAAGATCATGCACCATCAGCACAAAGTATTGTTGGAGCCGAGACAATAAAAGAAACCGCGCTCATCAATGAAAACAAGCATCCTTGACCTGGCTGTGAAAAAAATCTCTCTACTTGATTTTAATTTGACCATAGTGGTCCTTATCCCACAAGAAAACACAATACTCATGACATACTTACAAACTCAGAGAGAAACAAACAACTAGGGGCAACTCCCACTGTACATAACGCCCTATCTCATGTCTAATAATGTACATAATGTGCAGAACTGCTGTTTTTAGTTACTTCACTGTCTAGAGGAATCACACAAGTTTTAATTGTGATTACAAGATACTCAATTGATTAAATTTAACAAACCCAATGTCATAAAGACAGAAAATGCCAAGGCTGCGGTATATATTTAAGAAGAAAAATAATCTCTTTGCAATCATTATCAAGTATTGAAATACAAAGTGTGTTACAAAGTATGCCTTACAATTCCTTCTCTCACATTCTCTGGCTTTGTTTATTCAAACAGCTGCCACTGTATGGTTTCTTGTGCCTTACCTGTAAATGTAAATTCTCAAATGTTGTAAGATTGTAGCAAGTGCTTATATTGTGATGTGACCTAGGTGAACTTTATGTTTATTGGCTTTTTTTCCTCTTAAATTATAAATTTGATTTACATTTCTGTATGCAACCCCTCAGCACACACAGACACACACAAACTCCCCCACACCCACATACAGTCATAAAAACATGTCTCTTGTATGCAGCTCAGAAGGTTAATACAAATTATTCAAAGTATTAACATCATAATCTGATAACATTAAGAAAATACCAAAGTTGTGTGTTTACAGACATAACCAGAATGACACAGTTTATACTCACACATGTGCCTTTGTATGCACAGACACACACCTCACAGTGTTGGTTTTGGGGGTATGATCAAATGGCTCTAGAGAAACTCTGAGTGAGAAGGCAGCTTTGACCCCTTTGTGACCCCCAGCCATCCTTTTGCCTCCCATAATCCAATGCTGTGGAACCTGAATCAAAGAGAGCCTTCAGTGAATCACCAAATTGCTGAACACATGAAAGCATTTAACAGTGTTACAATTGAAGCACGATTCTGGTCCTTGTGTACATCTATAAAGCAATATGACTGGTAATGTATGATTTTTTGTATTTTGAGAACTGTTGCATTGCCTGTATGTTTGTAAGAAGACATGATTAATCTTTGGAAAGAAAGAAAAGAAAAAAATACTTTTTACTAACTTGTAGTCTTCTTTGCTGATAGATGTGTGGCAGTACCTTCTTTTGGAATGTGAACCAACACAATAAAAAGTCACACGTGGTCAAGAAGTGTTGTGTCAGTGTTTCTCTGCAAAGTGCGCGTGCACGCACACACACACACACACATACACACTGCTAAACCAGTGGTTGGACAACGGTGAACTGTAATTACAATTATGAGGTTCTTGTTCTTCAATTTTATGCAACTTTAAATTTCCAGTCTACAATATTTTAGCAGAACACACTGCATTTTTTTAGTCTACTACACTCAATTTTGACAAACTGTAATTTTGAAAGGTTTCTAACATGTGCATCGTGCATCAAATATAATAATGCAATAATTATGGCTGTCGATGTTAACGTGATAATAACGCGTTAATGCAAATTAATTTTAATGGCACTAATGATTTTAATGCGTGAATTAACATGCGCATGTTGTGTTTGTATGGAAAGCTCAAACTGCCACAATTTCAACAGGATTTATCATAAAGTTTTTAAAATTATTTTTTATATTTTATTCCTGATTACTCTGAGCTAGAAAGGCAGGCTACATTATAACTCAATGTTAAGTCATATAACTAATTATTAATCAAAGTTGAGCCTGCATGTGATGCCATTGGTGATATTTTACTTCAAATTCATGTCAGTTTTGAAAGAACATGAAAGTGCGCATATGAAGAGCACTGCTGCTTAAATGAAGCTGGAATTTGACAAAAAACTAATTCCTTCCTTGTGCCTAATCATTTTATGGTGTCCCTGTGTTGTAAGGGGCTTTTGGGCTTGATCCCCAATCAAGGCATCTTGTGTTGTTCCTTTGTTAGTTTAGATGATGAGTTTCGATGTTTTCATATATCCCACAAGCTCTGCGTTACACCTCTCACTGGGGTTACATGTTTAGTAGCATTGCAACATTATCCTCCACTTGTTTCAGAGGATAACTCGACACCTGATGCATCTTGTTAACCCACGGTTTCACTCATCACAGACCTTGCCCAAGGGACCATGCTGGATATTTGTTATCCAGCTGCCATTGTGAAGAACCAAGGCAGGACAAGGCAGATCCTGAAAAGTCGGCTGAATGGGAAGAACAAGGTCTGAGTAAGGTCCACAAAAGGGGTATTTTTATATATACATATATAAATCTAACTACTGCAGTCTCCTACCTACTCTTAGTTGCAAAAGACCTCTCCAAATACCTTAATATTTGGTTCAGACGATCCGTTTACAGGATTTTTTCTGGAAAAAGGCAAATATCACTGTATTTCACAAAATATGAAAGGACCAGAATCAATAATGCTGTTCTGCCATTAGTCTTTAAAAACAGCAACAACTTAACAATAACTGAAAGGTAGATTTAGAGCAAATGATGCCCAATGGATCTAATCTAACTATTGCTGACCCTACCACCTTGTTTCATTGATGTAGAAGTGTACTCAGGTGTGTGTCAGGGAGTATCCCTGTACTGTAAGTTAGAGGTTATGATACTGAATATAAACTGGATCTGTCAGGGAATCTTGTTGCAGAGTGTTTCCTTTTATCTCTTCTCATGGTTTGTAATAAAAGGATTAAAATGCTCATGAAAAGGATGTCAGCACACTGTGACATCACTGGGTGTGGTTACTGGTGCAACAGAGCACAGCCACCCACACCTATTGTCAGGGTTGGGAGGGTTACTTTGGAAGTGTAATAGGTTACAGATACTAGTTACCCTATTTAAAATGTAATAATTAGGGCTGTCAAAGTTAACGCGATAAAAACGCGTAATCGCAATTTCATTTTAACAGCACTAATGTTTTTAACGCATGCACATTGTGTTTGACCCTTGTCCTGGCCTGTAGTTTGGGAGATAAGGAAGCAATGCAGCAGTAACGTTTTGGATAACAAGCAGATGTGGATCCTTAAGCAAAGGGTCTTATGAACAGTAAATTCAGCTCCATAGCCCTACCAGATGTTTTATAGACATGACCAAAGTTATTGACATTTATTGTCGATGTGAACTGAGTTACCACAGAAGTATGTCGAGTCTCAACTACAGAGATACAGAGAGCCCTTTGCAACAGAGTGTGAGGTTAGACACAATTATATTGTATGATATTATTTGTTTGATATGTAAAGGATCCAGGGAATGATATTTACAAGTTAAAGGTGGACACTACATTGTGTTAGTATTACTGAGTAATGCTACATTCAGTTTCATGTTGGGCTTGAGTTTGTCATGTTATGCTTTCAGCATATTTTTAAAGCATGCAGTACAGTATATCATTGTTCTGGATTGTTTCAATAATAATAAACATTCATTTGCATGAAGCAAGCATATGTGTCATCTCCCATGTTGATAAGAGTATTAAAAACTTGAATAATATCCCTTTAAAATACATTTAGAACAAATAAAAAATGTGCGATTAATTGCGAGTTAATCAAATGTCATGTGATTACATTTTTTAATTGATTGATAGCCCCATCAATATATAACCCTAACTGGGACCATTAAGCACAATACTTGCATTTCTAATACAACAAATACATTTTGTTGATCATACATATGCATGTAATTAAATTCACATGTGAATGATAATGGCAAATTAATTAATTAAGATCTTTGTTCTCCATGAATCACACCACACTAATAATATTAATTTATTGTTAAATTAAAATGAATAGCAATATGTACATTAATTTATTTCATGTGTACAGACTTGAGCCCTATGTATGACAACAAGGAAAAAGTTTTGAGACCTTTTACATAAATAACCAGTGTGTGGGACTTGGTGGCATCTAGTGGTGAGGTTGCAGACTGCAACCAACTGAATACACCGTCCTATTCTGTCCCTTTCCAAGTGTGGAGGGGGACCTACTGTGGCAAAGCGGTCCTCTCTACAGCCAGTGTTTGGTTAGTCCATTCTGTTCTACCCCCCGTAGATAAAAAGGGTAACAAAATTCAAACATTCTAATTTATCAAAAACACAAAAATACTTATTTTCAGGTGATTTTACAATAATTAAAACATGATGGTGAATAATATATTTCATTTCGGCCATGTGTGTCCTGCTTGATACTACTAAATTCCACACACTGCACCTGCACCATGACATGAAAGTGCAGTCACTTTTAAGAGCTCTATGCATTTTTTGTCATATCAGACATTCTCAATCAATGAAGAAAATAATCAGCAGATTCGTTGATAATGAAAACAAATGTTAATTGTTGCCATAGAATTCCTTTATAAATTATAAATTCAAAATTGTACTACTGTGTAAAAAAATATTGAAGTATTTTATCAACACCCAGTAATGTCTAATGATTCGTCAACAAGTGAACAGGTTCAGCAAGAAAAATTAAAAAAATCTGATGTAGTTTAATGATAGATACTCTAAGACAAATAGTGAAAGACAAAGATGGAACAACAGTCATACTTCATATATCTTTGGTTTCTAATTTTTACTGGCAGAATTGTTTTTTGTTCACAATGTACTGTAATGCAGATGTGTGGATTATATACTCTAGCCAAGAGGTCAAGAAAGCATTTCATGAAAGCACAACCTTTAATACCAACCACACACTTCCTTAAACTTGCTTAAATATGAGACAGCCTGGCAAGGGTGTGGAAATGACACAATGCATTGTATTAGACATAAGTGCTAACCACATGAGTTTAATTTATGTGATTTTTGCCTGCAACTGTAAATAATGAGAAAGTCATGGGGTATCCCCTGGGTTTATGTGAAAAAGGTGGTTTAAGGCTGACGACTATGTGTGGTGCACCATACACACCAACACCAGTGTTGTGCGCTTAAGTGAAAAAAAAAATCATGATTTGGCAGACAAAATATCAATAAGGATTTAAATATTAAATATTATTCTTGTCCTCTTTCTGATGCGTGTGTGGTACGATCTTTCAGTATCAGCTGGCAGGACGACAACTGCTGGTTTACAGTAGCCTTGCTCTTGGAATCAGATGATTTGTCCTTCATGCAGTGGTGACATCGGCTATGCTAACCTGTTTTGTGTTGTCTGTGTACTCTCCTGATGTGAAGATCTTTGTGTCTGACCACCTTGGGTTGCAGCTGCTGATGGATGATGGGTAGGATTGAGCATGTGCATGGCTCATGAGCGACTGGACCGGTGACTTGAAATTGTCCCCTGGAGTATTTTATTCAAGCAGACTCAGGTATGGGTCTCTCTGATCAGCTTTGGCCTTTTCCATAAAAGATTTGGCAATATCCACAGACGTCTCGGTAAGGCCATTGTTTTGAGGATAGTGCGTGCGGGCTGGAGGTAATGTGTGTGAACCCCCATGTGCTGCCAAAAATCTCAAACTCTCTGCATTTGTACTGCCAACCATTACCTGATAATACAGTCTCCGGTATTCCGTGTTTGGCAAAGGAAGCTTTCAGTTTGTGGATAACAGCAGAGGCTGTGGTAGTGTTTAGCTTGTCAAGCTCAAAGTATCTGCTGCAATAGTCTACTGTGTGTGAGTGTGTGTAGTTCTCTCCAATTCTTCAATATGATTGTTCATCCTGGGCTAGAATATTATGTCACGGGCTCTCTGCTTGCACTTTTCCATGCCCATGTCACCTGCATTGACTTAGGATAACATCTCTGTACGCAGTGAGGTGGGTATGATAATTTTCTCACGTTTGAATATAATATCTCTTCATCACGGTAGTTCCAATATTCTGCTATGTTCAGGCAGCAACTTCCTGGAGAGTGTGTCTGCAACAGGAATGTCTTTGCCTGGTGTGTGAAAGATGGTAAATTCATTCCTCTGTAGCTGAAGCGTCATTCTTTGTAGCCTTGGAGGCCCTACCTCTAGCGGTTTTCGCATAATGGACTCAAGCGGCTTGTGGTCACTCTCCAGATTGATGTACTGGTGGAAGTGTTTGAATCTGACCAGAATGCAGAATGGCATAAAGCCCCTTTTCAATTTGAGCATAGTTGACTTCACTGTCAGTGAGTGACTTAGATGCATAGCCTATGGGTTTTCCTTCTTGTAGTAAGACTGCATCTAATCCATATTTTCATACGTCAACTTGGAGTCTGAGCTCTTTGTTGGGGTCAAAATTAATTTTCTTGACTGCTTCTACCTGCTGTGCATCCCATCTGAACTCACTGGATTCTTTTAACAAGTGACGCATTGGCGCATTGATGTAGGAAAGCCCAGGGGTGAACTTAGACAGGTAGATAATCATGCCGAGGATAGCTTCCAGCTCACCTTTGGCTTTTGGTGGCTCCATGTCCTTCATGGCTGCAAAGTAAGCTGGGTCAGGCTGGACCAGGTTACAGGTTAACCGTCTATCAGGCTAACAGGCATTAAAGACTGACAAGTAATTTCATTCACATCTGGGGAGCATTCAGAGTTTCCAATTTATCTGGCTGTGCACAAATCGACAAAGGGCTTTAGATTTTCAGATACGCCAGGCCAAGGTAGAACATACGACCACAGCCTCTCGTACACTATTGCTTCATGTAATAATTTATAATTCTCACTTATCTCTCCATTTTTCTACTACAGTTCCTGCTCCCTGCCTATCACCTGTTGCGGGAGTTGCTGTTCCTACTAAGTTACAGGCACAATAAATGTGATGAGTGCAGAAGCAAAGTGGTGGACTTGACAGTGCTCATTTGAACATAACATGTAAAAATGAACACTGCATTAACACAACAACTTAACAATAACATTTTCTATGGCTAAAATTAGCTAAATTCAAGACGTATTTATAAAGTAATCAATATTCCAACATGATCACTCACTGTGAAAATTAACACTGAAAAATTAAATGTTTCTGTGGCTGGAACGGGTCCTTTCATTTCTGTCATTCTGTGCGTCACAATAATATACTACTGATGTAAATCAAAAAGTAATATTGTATTTACCTTAATAGGCTATTATTAAAACTTAAAAAATCAGCTATTATTAAAACTATTATTATTCTATTCTAGGCAGCTACAACAGGGAAGCAGCTATGTGCTATCCTGCAATAGGCCATCTACTAGCATGGAAGATGAGGGACATAAATCTCACACTGCTATAATAGGGCAGCAGGCAGTTCCACATGCCACACAAAGTGCCCTTATTTTTCACTGAGCACCTGGCCCCCAAAATGTCTCTGCACGCCACTGTTGGACAGTTACGTACAGCTACTTCACTTAGACAAACTACTGTCTGTTATTATAGGGTGGATAGATGTATTTCCATCATGTTTGTTCCTATGATATAGAATATATGATAAACTCTCAAAATGCAGGGTTAAATAAAACCTAATCTCTGTCTTTACTTGTATGTTAAGCAAAAAACTCCTATTGTATTCTTTCAAATATAGTGCTTTTTTTAATAGTGTATGGTGTTACAGTAAATGAGAAGCAATAAGCATACCAAAGTGTAATACAAAAAAAACAACAGGTAAAGCAAAGGGAGATGACAGTAGAGGATGTGAGAGGAAGAGCTGTGACAAAAATAGATGATTTGGCAGTGGTAGTTATGTTTGATTTCAATAATATTTTTACTTGTATTTTTAAAATACAAGTTAGGGTGTGTGGTTTTTAAAAATATGCTATGCTGTTAGTTGTTGGACTATTACCTTTTTTAACTTCAGTCTTCGTCTTCAGATGTTGAAAGTACGGAAGCGTTTTGCATTCACTCTGAGTATTTTTGTTTCTGTTTTGCAGAGTGATTTATTTTTATGCTTGGTTTTTCAGCTGAATTTTTTTCTGATTTTCTGAGTCATTTCTTTCTTTTCTGTTTTTCGGGCTAAGTTTAGAGGGCATTCAAAACATTGGACACATTCACTCTTTAGAGCTCGATGTAATGGAACATGACCTGCTTGTTTAGTTTAATCAAGTTTTACTTTGATCTGGGTTTAAGACACTGGGAGATTGTCCTGTCTTTAAGTCATATATATTTGGCATTACTATTATTATATATCTTTCTTCCTCTTTGCCTTTTCTCTCTCTAATTGCATATATTGGTCAAAAGACAAAGTCCCACCAAAAAGCTCAGAAACTGGGCATATGTGCGGAGCAGAAATCACCATAGATGGGAGTCACTTGCGGTTTGGCTGTTCTCGCGAAGTGTCTCGATAATTCAGAGAAAAAAAATTACCACGAAAAAAACCCAGGAAGAATTACTCCAAAAAACAGGGGAGAAAAATAGCCACAAAAACAGCAAAAAAGATTAGTCAGAAGAACAGGAGAGAAAAACTTACTCAGAAAAACAGAAATAATTACCTCGAAAAACAGACCAAAAAATAAATTACTCAGAAAAACCGGATTTTTTTTTATTCAAGTGAATGCAATACGCTTCCATATGAAAGCACTCCAAAGTTCATATTTCGTGTTGCGTTTTCTCTCTTCGGGCAAGTAATGACCTGACTGCACATGTGTGACTTTCATTGAGTAATGACAGGGACCAAGCATGGGGATTGGAGTCTGCGTGGTGTTCGTGCGTTCAGTTTCTCATGTGTATTTTAATGTAACGTTTTAATATAAAGTTAGCCTTCGGACTTAAAATAGTGGATGAGTTCAATTCCCTCTTACCTTCTGAAAAATTGTAGGGGACTGTGCAGGGGGGGGGGGGGGGGCACAGGTGCCATGTCTCAGACACAAAGAAGTGTAAATTCCCCCTTGAAACCATTACATTAAAATCATAATTCATTCTCCGTCAGGACGGAACATCTTAAAATCATTCAATGCAAACGGACCGCAAGATACAGAGTCGGTGATAAAGGACTGTATGGAGCTTAATCAAATGACCACCAGGTGGCAGTATTTTACAGTGACAAAAAAAAGTGAACTGCATGACCTGTTCATTTATCATTTATCATAATCTGCTCGGTAGCGTTATCAGTATTTATAAAGATGCATTCCTATTTCAAAAATCTGTCATTTATTGAAAAGCTAGATAGACATTGCAAATGACAACACTGCAACATCTTTGTATTTCCAATAGTATGACGGCCCTGTCTAGGCTGCTTGGGTTTCACTCTGCTGACGTAATGGTTTGTGTTTTCCCGAGGTGATCAGCTGACCACATCAACCTGTTCCAGCTGGATAAAGGTGCCAGTGGCACAACAAGGGCCGATTGATGCTGCTCAAACAAATAAAAGAATATAACCAAAAGAGGACTCCTACCTAAACCTCTAGTACCCCTACTCCTAGTGGAACTAATACAAAGAAAAAAAATAATGAATGTGTGTGTCAACAATAACTAAGCCTGACCCATATCCCATCAAATTTTAACACAATAGCGCAGCAGCAAGGCCATGGCCGTACTGTAGATAGGCTACCATTGAGGACACTGAGGTCATGTCCTCTGTATGTTTTTCTTTTCCACCCACTTTCATGTGGGTGGAAAAGAAAAACATGTTCCACTTGTTTATTGAGAGAAAACCTCTTCTTATATACAGTCTATGGAGAAAACCCAAATCAAGCTCCATGTTTTCACTGATACCAGCTCACACACACACTACGCTGCTGACACTCGGCTGATGGCTTAAGGCGGGTTAAACACTGTCACAACAAGATGTTCAGGACATTATTACCTTACTGAAACTAGATGTTGTTTATGTTTCTGTCTCTACACAAACTGCTGAGTTAGCAAACTGTTAAAAAGCGCTAATGCTACGTTAGCAAATAGTGAAAAGATGAGGTGGTTAGTTTCTATTTGGTTGTTACTGTAGAGAGGACTGGTCTGTTTTTGGCTGACAGTCTCTTGGTTTGATGTTTGCTTCCCCAGACAACATGAACATAAAGGTTTTTTTTTTCAAAAAAGAGTAAGTCATCACTGGTAATAATCAGTTAACTTCAGCTAACTACACCTGAGTCTCTTAAGGACAGGAGCTGACCAATAAAAGACTGGCTGCCTCATTTATAAACTGGCTCATAAAACTGACATATATTAAACTTTTTGAGGAGCAATCTTTGGCCTGCTTTGAGGACTTTGGGTAAATTTCCAGTTTCACAGACTGGCACTTTACTGTCAGTTGTATTTACATTCAGTATCATTTGTTTTGATTATAAACATGAAATAATAGATTCTGCTCACTAAATGATGATCATCCCACCACCTCTTCTGACATCTAGGTGCATGAGAGTGAATCAGAGACTGGGAGAGGATGCAGGGACAGTGCAGAGAGCCTTTGCTGTGGTGAGTGATGAAAAGGATTTGCCAGTTTAGAATAATTTTCATTTCAGTTAAGGTGCCTTAAATGACCAATAAAGTCAGAAGAGTGTCACATATTTGAAAATTTGATAACTTAATCTCGCCTAGGGCACCAAAATAGCTAGAGCCGGCCCTGGCTGCAGTATGTGAACTGCAACTTGAAAATCGCCAGAAATATGTTGTTTACATTTGTGAATTGGACTTCACCCGATTTTGCAAACTGTTCATTCATTGAATGAGCCCTTTCTCCCCTGTGCTCCATTCCACATTTTAAGAAACAAAGAAAATAATATATTGCAGTTATCATTTTTAAATATACAACCATGGAAGTTGTAGAATACTGAAATAGGAGTTGATTTAAGTTGCAAAATTGATAAGTGATAAGAAAGAACTGGACCACAAGAGTGACCATGACTGAGAAATTCACAGCAAGAAAGCGTCATACATCATGGATTACACTGAACTGATATATAAATTCTTGGTATATGAAAAATCCTGGCTACAGCCTTGAGCAAGGCAAGCCACAAAGATCCAGCCGCCAAGTGAGAGGCTGCAGATTATTTAAAAAATTGGACTCTGATTGATGGCAGGGGATTGGAGTGCACCAATGATTCCTGATTGGAAGCCACACCAATCAGCAAACAGGGATGGAGCCGGAGGATTGGGAGGAGCCAGAGCCGGAGGGTGGCTAGGCAGGAGAGGAGGGAACCAAACAAAAGAAAGAGAGAACACACACACACATGCAGGGCCGTAACAGTGGCCTATGTATGTAAAAAAGACTTTTGGGACTGAAAGGGTCTTTAAGATTATACCTTACACAGTACTCTTTACTAGTTGAAAACTGTGTAAAGGGCCAGTACAACCCATTAAATATAGTTTTCCACTTGCCATAGAGTGATTCCAGCCCGTAATTTGGAACTGAAAGGGGTTTTCTGCTTCAAAATGATCACTCATCAGAGTTATATTTTTAAGATGATAGCATACCAAGTCATGAAATGAAATGATCTACATTTTAAAGCCAAGACCTAGGCGAATGTCTTCATTGTCTGTTTCTACCTCATGACCATAGATACCACTTTATAAGAATTAGCCACTTTGTAAGTTTTGGCACAAAATAAAATTATTTTATGCATACATACAAACATACATACATACATCAACACAACAATCATAAACTGTCTAACTGTATCTAAAAAGATACAACTATACACATTAGAGTAGATACACTACTGGCATACTGCATAAAGCTCTTGTGGTATGATGTCACAGCCAATCTGAACTTGACAACAGGAAACCAAAAATGTATGATGAAATAGTTAGACATTTATAATATTAAACAGTATAATACATTTTGTTACGTGTCTTCATGTCTTGTGGAATTTGAAATAATGTTTAGGGTTCTTTTTAATTTAAGCTGGATAAGTAAAACATAACAATTTACCCACTGTCACCATCCAGCTCCCCGCAGAGATGACACAGGTCAGTCATCTGCCATAACAAGAACAAGGATAATTTCTTTGAGCAATGTTTCTCAGAGTAAATGATAGCCTACTATAGTAATTATAAAAAGGAAAACAAACTGATGCTAAATGGCCTAACTATAAATATAATACATTGAAAAGTAAAATTGAGTCACATAGTGACACATTTCCTTTACTTTTTCATTTTTCCGGTCTTCTTCTTACTTTGTCTTTGCCAAAAACCCACCTGTCCCCAATAATAGTCTCTGGTAACCTGGACCAATTCATGTCCGTTGTGGCTTTTTTTATTTGTGGTGCGTTTTTTCTTTCAAAAACTGCATTGCAGTGACCTTTCCACCGTCTTGGTGAACACTGCCCTCATACTGTACAGCTGTTTCCATAGTGAAGCTCAAACATCCAACTTTAGTAACAGAAAGAAAAACATTTTTGTGTGGAGCATTTTGCAATGGTAAATTTAGCATTAAGCTGGAAAGCAGCCTAACAACATGTTTTCATAGTTGAGAGGAATCAATGTGTAAACTTAGACTTCTCCTAACATAACATCCTGTGCTTTTTTAAACACACATGCTGCTATTTACTGACACAGAATTTTAAATGCAGTGAAGAATTTTATTCAAAGAGAAGCACATGGACATTTTACATTTGGGATATTGAGTGGACTTGCTGTGTCATTTGGACAAAATCAACCTGCAGAGAAGCTGGTATAAAGAATAGTCACATTGATTAACCAAGTCCAATCTCTTGGGACACTTCTGTTTAAGAGGACGTGACATACAGTATTTTCCTTGTGTGTCAGATGCAGGTAGTCCACCTGCTGACAAACTAAAAATGTTTTGAGATCACATTCCATGATTCAAGGTGAAAAGTCAGCAGATTATACACTCTTCAATGACACTGTTCTGAGGCAGCTAGGCTTTAGGACAAAAAATATTTTGTCATACAGACTGTATTTAGTCTACTCAGAGTATTTTGTCAAGATAAATAAGCTGTGGTGAGATGGTGACCCACATTTCACAAAACAAGCCTGTGAAAATGCTGTTGCGCAACTAACAATTGTAACTGCACTTTCCATTTCATTTTCATTTGATGTAAGCCATCATTGTGACACGATGTCTCAAGTTTGCACCATCCGTTTTACAGACATTATATTTTTGTAGGATCATATTGTGGTAACGATGCATTTTCAAACATGAGAAAGAAAATTAAAATCGTTTCACTTTCAGGGAGGCTTACGAGCACAACAATACAACTTGGGTTTACTGATATTTTGTAATAGATTGTCACCTCGAAGAAAACAAAGCACAAAGCAATAACTCAAATGGCCAGAGACCACCAATTGAAGTGAATGTTCATAGGAACATTCACTTCCTGTGTAGAAACCACTATGAGGCCCCTCCTAGATTAACACTGACTTCACATGCATGCCAGCTTAAGCGTCATACTCTGTAGATGTGAGTTATAGCAATCATTACTGCTACTATAAATCAATATAAATTTATCACATTGAAGGTGTCGTTGAGGGTTTCTGGAACAAGAAGAAAATCCCCCCCTCAAAAAACAGGATGCATATACTCACCACCGGTAAGTAAATGTCGTTATTCGTCGTAATTGATCACACAAATATCTGTGTTGGGAGAGGATGTTTTATATGATGGCAGTTACAGTTACATTATTGTTTAATTTGGGTCGTTTGATGTATATTGTGTGTATATCTATTGTGTGTGTTGTATAGCCATTGCTTCTTGACCAGAGCACTCCCAAGAGGGAGATTTTTTATTTCAGTTAGGCTATTTTAGTTAGCAGCTAAATTTAAAGAAATACAAAATAAAAATATGTGGGTAACATACTACTTACATCCAAATCCTGTTTTCTTAGTTGATACAGAAAATGTGTTATTTAAAGCAACATTGTTTTTGTTTCAAGGTGGAATGGATTTTTCTAAATATTTGGGTGTCAACTGGACCTTTTCTCTGATATGTTTTGTGTTCTGGATTTTCTCACCAGCAGGTAAAATTAATTTACAATGATATCACTCTCTCATTTTTGTGAAATGTGCAGCTGAATAAAACACAAATTACCATTGTGACGCTTAAGTTTTTGTATGAATTAAATATATAAGACATAGGCTAATTAGTAAACTTTAGAAGTGCTTGTGGATTTCAAAACCTTCAGAGAGAGCTAGGCTAGCTGTTTCCACCTATACATATACTAAGCTAAGCTAACCGGCTGTGAGTTCCGGCTTTGAACTGAATGGGCAGACATAAAAGTGGTATCGATCTTCTCGTCTTACTCCGGGTAGACAGACAGCGAAGAAGCATACGTTGCAAACACTTCCTTTAACCGCTGTGTAGCAGAATTCTAACAACATGGTAACATTGAAAATTTAATCCATCATCTGAAATGTGTGTTTCCCCCTTAGAAGGACACAAAACCATCTCACCGGTTGGCAGCAAAGTGGTCCTACCCTGTAACGTGTCTCTCAGCAAGTTAAAGCAGCTGACATGGAAAATGAATGGAGTCCTCTTGCACAGCCTCAACCAGCAACATCACCCACACACCTCACCTGATGCTGTCAGACTGAATATAAAAATGTCTGAGTCAGAGAGTGAACAGTATGCACTGGTCATGAAACAAGTTCAGAAGTCTCATGGAGGGAACTATACCTGTGAGGTGGCCACTGACAATGGAACCCAGGAGTTTATGTGGGAGCTGATAGTTACAGGTGTGTTGGTCAGTCTTGAATTACAGGAAATAAAAGTAATCCCTGTAACAACATCTGAAAACAAAGTGACTGAATGTGAGATTGGACAACAGAGCCAATAAAAACTATGCTACGGTTTCCTTTACAAGCAAAGATCCCACCCTGGAAAATACCCACACTAAACACAAGTGGAACTCAAATAACTCATTATTTGCACTCAAAACACTAACACAAAAGCTCGACAGTGAGACAACTCTGGCTGGTTATTAACTTCACTGTAAATAGTCTCTGTGGGTAGTTAATGAGATTATACATTGCTCACCAAAACTCCAAAGAAGAATGTTCTCAATTACTTTAGCTACTTACTTTAGCTTTTCATGTTTCAAGATAATAATGACGCAATGGCAAAGGGGTGCTTTGCTATTTTGAGAGACCATAGGAAATGTAAACAGCCCTTCTGCTTCCTTTGTGAAACTTATAAATGAAACTGTCTTTCCATGATGGTGAACTTCATTTAAGTATATACTGGGCTTGTTGTAATTGTAATTGTACATTTTGTTTCCTCCGAGGTAAAGCTGGAACATTTCCTGCAGAAATGAGCAGGAATAACCTGGTTATTATTGTGGCAGCTATCGTTGGTGGTGTGTGTTGCCTGGTGTTTATATTTTCTTGGACCTGTTTGAGAAGAGTCTGCAAATGCCGTGCAAAGTAAGTTGCATTTGCTTTAAGTAATTCTTTAACACCTTTTTCATTTATTCAACTGTAAAAATATGCACACGATGAACAAAAATCATTATCATTTCAAAGCTATAAAATTTGGTTGTAGCTCTAATTTCAGGTTGTTTTTTTGTTGTTGTTGCTCAACCCAGCCATGAATTCCCCACCACAATAAGGGTAAGTAAAATAATAATCATTTTGTCATTTGAGAAGTTTCACTTTATATGCAGTATGTAAATGTATAAAGAATGGACTTGGTTCATTTCAGAGAAAACCTAAGGAAGTAAAGATAACATCTGTTTGCAAAGAGATCAAAGTGAGCTCAATGCAGCAAACTGTAATGTGTTCAATTTTTGATTTTTACCTTTTTTTCAACAGCAAGCGAAAACAGAAGACATATATGAAAACTGCCTGCTAAATAGGAGTGATCAGCCTTCCAGTTACAACCCCAGTCACGTATACGAAGTATGAAGAGTTGAAACAGGGTTCTGCACACATGTTCCAGCAAAATGCAACTTTATTATTATTATTATTATTGCTTCTCAGTTTAAGGAATGCAAACTTCCAAGGAAAAAAAAGCGACTGGATCACACCAGTTCATAGCCTGAATGTGCAAACTGACCATTGTTTCAACAGTGCTGTGTCTTCACCAGAGTTAAAGTTGACAAAGACATGAGGCAAACAACATTTGCAATCAATCAAGATCAGCTTTGCAGTTGTCATTAGATAATTTAATGACCTCTAAAATACCTCTAAAATTAGTACACAGGGTATATTGCACATGTAAATATTCATAAATACATACTATATTTAATTATATCTTAATTCTAATTTTATTTTGATGTTTTGATGTTTGTTTGTGCTTTGGCAATATTGTTGTTGTGACATTGATGCCAAAAAAGCAAATCTGAATTTGAACAGAGAATCTATTGGATAATTAATCCAAGATACAAACAACATAGACCTCTCTTAAAGTTATAAGGATAGAAGTACAAAAAGTACAAATACCCATGAAATGTAACAAATTAGAGGAAGCTTGATGTTAGGGAATTTTCTATATTTAGGGTCAAGCAAGTAAGGGCTGCACTATCGTCTTGGCAGAGGTCATACTGTTCCTCTCCTAAAGATGGTGAAGAAAATTGTCTGTGGTGTTTTGGGGAAAGCAGAAGTCACTTTGATAACAGTGCTGCAGCATTGCTGTGGCGACCAAGGTCAGCGGATATGATAGTCTGACTCCCTAAACCCACAGATGGGTAACTGTGTTTACTTGTTTGTAGAATAACAAACCAATAGGCTAATTCCATTACTGTCGATGCATTGAGTATGACCATTTATGGTACTATTTGTGAAGGCTTAAAGATTATCCATGGAGGACAGTTTCCTCAGAATCGTGGTGGCATTATGCAACAGACCGGTGTATTGATAATACTGTGATTCTCCTTGGCTAAGCTTCAATAAACATTTTCAGCGTAAGATATCTTGGGCTCCTGAGCACTTTTTTCACTGCTGAGGTTAACCATTGACAAATAAATTATCTATAAGACTTGACATACAATACAAAAAGTTACAAAGACGAAAGTAGAGATACAAACATCCATAAAGTGTGAAAACTCAGAGTAAACATTTATGCCACAAGGCTTCACTATTTTGAGAGTGTAAATTCAATATGCCTTACTGTAGAGCATGGATGTATAAAGAGAAGTGGACACAGCGTTGGATGCAGGGCCTGTTCATCCACATGAAAGTTGCTCTGTGGTGCATGATGCCAGGAAGTCAGTTTTTGCTGTGAAGAAATACTTGTGTGAAAACATACTGTGCACATTCTAAGGGCCGTATTCTCCCATGGAGTGTGCTCATGACAGCAGGGGCGGAACCAGACATTTTTTCAAGGTGTGGCCAGGGGGTGGGCAAGAATTTATGAGGGTGTCCCAACTAATACAAATTATTATTGTGTTACTTAAGTACAAGATCAAGCACTGTGGCTAACAATGACCACAAAGTTTGTGTGTAGAAATTTGCACAACAGTAATTATAATATAAGCTTCAGATCAATTTAAGTGAGGCTGAATCTGAGCTTTGGGCTAATTAATGCCATTGTTATCAGCTGTGTCAGAATAGCTGATGTTTAAAATGTTTATGTAAGGCCAGTAATGTATGAGCTTACCACTTGGTCCTTTTTGTACACAATACATGGGGTTTGATGTAGATGTGGGGGGGTTTTCTCAGAGGCAAAGGTATCTGTGTCACTCTCATCCCTTGATGAAACTGCATTGTAAAAAGAAGCCATAAATTAACACCACACACAAAATCATCTATTGTTACAAACTGAATTGAAATTCAAAATAATGCTTAATTTGTCAAAATATCCACTGTTACAATGTCATGCAATTTACTGCCCCTGTGTGCTCTGACCTGGTGGTGATAGAGAAGTTCCTTGTGTCTGACCACACTGGCCAGCTGCTGGTATCAGGAGTGGGGACTCTCTGGGCTTCATTTATATGTAATCTATGCTTCTTTAAAAAAAGTCTGAAATATCTCCCTTTCTCTTCATTTTTCATCTGTCCCTATACAAGAAAAGTTTTTTCTCATTGAGGTAGGTTACTTTAAAATCATCTATGAGCCTGCCTATAAAGGAGAAAGAGGGAAGCACTGCCTGATGCTAAGAGAGCGAGAGAGGGAGAGAAAGAAATATCTGAATAAGATCATGCCAGTTTTTCCATCCTCAAAAGCTTAATGCTTTCTCAACATCTCTCACTCTTTTTAGCTTATCAGATATGTGGCCAGCGTGTGTGTTAGGTCTTAAGGATTATTTTGATACCATGGCCATCACTGTAGCTGTACAGTTAAGCCATGTACATACTCTGACAATCGATGGAATCTGATCACAGACGCCTGGAAATATTCCGGCTATAGCGGATATACAACTTACTTGAGATGTATCTCCTGAAAGAATGTCCTCTTGATGTCCTCTCTCCACGCTTGTCTTCTCTTAATACTGTTTCTTCCCAACAACAAATACACGTACAGTGACCTGTCAATCAACTGGGGTGGCACGTGGGGTGTCCAATCAAATTCCTGAGGGGTCCCAGGCCCCCCTGGCTACCCTTTAGGTTCCCGCCAGTTGAGACAGCTATGTCTGGCTTAGTTTCAGAGATCTGGTCAGAACCTGGATTTCATGAAGACGGTGTGTTATTTATTTTACACTGAAACGACAGGAATAAATGCTTGTTTTAGGGTCAGAAAGCTCACTCTGTGACTGTATGTTTATGGCTGTTTAATAAAGAATGTGAATGTTGGACTGTGATCAATGTGTTGGCAATCAGTTAACGTGTAGTCTCAGTGTCCTTGGTGAAAAATGCTGTTACATTTATAACCTTTTGAAGAAAATACAACAGGTGTGCATTGTTAACATGATCCTGTGTAGGTAGTAATATAATAGAGTAACCTCTAAGTAAGAATGAGTGTCTGTCCTGTGCAGCTATCAAACAGCAAGAATTATATCCTAACTTAAAAAAAAAATACTGGAATATGTGTCATATGTCAGATAGAAAGAACTAAAAGATGTCTGCCAAAGATTGGAAAATGCAAGGATGAGTGTTGCATACACATTTTCATCTAAACAGTCATTTGAATGGTTTACAGCAAGTTGTTTTATGTGCTGAATATACATACTGTAGCAATTATGGCTATTATAAGATATTAAAAAGCTCTCTTAATCAGGGGCACCACCTTCCTAAGAAGAAAATGTTGTGAGGATGATCCGGGTCGGCTGGCCTTCTGTCAGACTGCCTGGTCTGGTGGTTGTCTGTTTGTTTTTCTCCTGGGAGGGCTTGTGTGTCAGCCAATCAGATTAATCACAGCTACTTTGAGGATCTGTGTTATCTGTGATCGCTGTAATAGCTGTTACAATGGAGGTTTCTTTTGGTAACTGATACTGATATAAGTAATTGGTATTGTTTAAACCATACTATTTACTAAGATGTTCTTGTTTAAGTTTTTAACACTAATTTTCTCACTTTCATGCTCTGTGTGGTTTCAGGAGACACAGTGGGGGAAGTCAGGAATGTGCCTTTTAATTTATGACGGTGGTCTGTGTGACTGTGTGACTCTAATCTGATGGTAGAAAGGTGGAAGTGAAGTTGGCTACACATTTACTTCTTACATTACTTTACACTTCCTGCATGAGATCATGGAACATACAGCAGCTGTACTAATATGGCTATAAATATAAGCGCATAGTAAAATCATTCTTGTCATTTAAATAGAAGTTATTAAGAAATTTTCCATCATTAATATGCACTGGGTCAAACTAGGCTATGTGGTCATAGCAAGGCCACACCAAATGTTGGGTTGAAACACTGTCTCTCCTTGAGATAGTGGTAAGCAGTGCGTCTGCTCCTTTCGGGGAAAACAGGAGTCATTCTGACAGTGTTGCTATATCAGCCATGGTCAGATATGTGTTGACTGTTTTTCCGGAATGGGAGTCAGAGGTTTGGTAAGTGTTGGATGGATACAAAGGTCCTGAGTGTTTAAAGTCTAACCCCGGAAGACAGAAACTTCAGACTTCAACTTTTACTGGAGCGTCAGAACATAATGTGTACTGATGATTCATTCACTTATCCTTGGCCAAGTAAAGAATGTCTACTCTCTCCATTGATTTCAAAAGAGAATAAAAGAGAGATTAAATAATTTGTAAGAGAAACAGATGAGGAAAGAATGATGATATATTAATGGTTTTGTTTATATATCTTATCTTTGTTTTGTTTTGTTCAAGAAATTATTCATGGAAATTATTGTGAATTTCTTTTTTTGGGTAAATGTGTGAATATGTGTTTGAAAATGTGTGCGTATGTGCATTTCAGGCCGTGGCAGCAGTGCAATCATCGATATTTGGAATAAAACCTAAAGAAACACTGCTGCTGTAAGTAACACCTTCAGTTTAGCTACTACAGTGTAGTATTTAGTTGGTGATGAAACAGTCTCAATTTAACATCTGATCTCTATATGACCTTTCATCTCTATATGTCATTTTATTATTGGTTTCAAAACCAATAAAAATTTTTAAGAATACGATCTCTATGACACAAGGTGGCAGTGCTAATGTGAAATGCAGTCTCTATTCCAGGAAACACTAGTGCTTTTGTTCACATTGGCCACCAAAATCAACAAAAAATGAAAATTTAAATAATAATACCACCAGTAAGGATACCACAAAGACTAGTTCAGACTCACGAGTTACAGTATTTTCAGCACAGCTCAGATTCTTTGTAATTAAACTTAAAGTATGGGATAAGATTTTTCAACACTCAGTTATAAATAACTATGCACTTTCTCCTTATCTACATTTGCTCTCAAACATCCTTCTGGTGTGACTGTGGGGAAGAAAATCTTATCTGTCTTTGGTGGAAAATGTGCATCAAACTCAGATGAACTACAAACTCAGCCAGTAGAGACACACATGGTATGTGTATCAGGCAAACACAAGGGGCTTTCTTTCAACTGGTTTACTTGTCTCCTCCTCTCCAAACTCACCCGTTGAAATAAAGCGCCTTGTGTTTGCCTGTGCTTCAAGGGAACCGTGCTGTAAACAAGGGAGTTACCCTTTATCCTTGGAATGTCCTTCAACATGTGACAACCACTTGAACTGAACTATATTTCATGTGTTTCTTATCAGGGGTACACGCACATCTTTTCCTGCTCATTTCTCTCTTCTCGTGTACACCAGAACAGAGCAACTGGATTTCAGTTTCACAATAAAAGCTATCTCTGAAAATAATACAAAAACAAAAATGACTGAAATATTTTCTAAAAGATAATAATGACATTACAAATTACAAACAACAGTTAAAGTATGTGAGTATTGTATTAAAAATCTTGAAAAAAATCTGAACTTAAAAAAAAAGTGTGTGGTAATGGACACAAAGACACCCTTTTATTTAGATACTTCAGTGAAAATCTGCTCCAAAGCTTTCTGATTGCACAGAAGTATCTATAAAGAGCTTCCAAGTGAAGTACTGTTTTCCAGTGAGTCATTACACTCCTACGTGGTCTTTAAGAGGGTGTAGTCAGTTCCTCTACTGCTTTTTGGAAATTCGTGGCATACACACAAATATAGAAACACTCTCGCTTTATTTAGAATACAGGTGAGACAGTTAATATCAACAAGAGAGATAATTAAAACACACAGTGGAAAAGTTTAAAAGAAAAATGTTACAAAAAGAAAAAGAAGCCACCAAAACGGTAAATTAAATTCAAGATAAACACACAAGTATCATTCGCCAAAACCTAAAACCTACAAAGACAGTTTTTAATGAAAATGACATGACACTACTGTGGACACTGAATGCCGGTTTCATTCTCAGATCAATCAGCAGATATGCATTTCAACAGGACGTGGTTAGTGCATGTGTACAACACAGCACATTTACATTATAGTATATTCTTTTTGGAGTGTGCAATGTCATTTTGACCTTAAAAAGCAGCTAGTTGTCAAACAAACAAATGAAGAAACACAGCATACAGCAAACCAATTTTTTTTAAATGAATAAATAAGCCTGTACCGACACTCACAACTTACTCTACACAGAATGGGGATGAACAGATGAAACAGGCCTGCTGTAGTTCTGGCAGTCTGTCAATAAATGTTACTAATGTAACAGGAATTGTTGACCACTGAACTACCTGCAGTCCAGCCAGGCCTGGACTGGGACAAAAATTCAGCCCTGGACTTTTTGGCCCAGATCGGCCCACTACAATCCACGCGCAGATACTATGCCAACTCGCGTTGATGTACATATAAACACACAAGCCCTCAATAACAGTAGTATACTGAACAATATACCTTATATTCAGGAGACTTGTATAGGCTTGAATTAGTTTTAACTGTATCATGTGAAACTGTTGAACGAGCAATAAACCATAAACATTGACTGAAACAAATATGTAAAGTATAGGCTACATATGTGTTATATTGTCCTTCATGAACAAATTGGACTGTGGGCACGTAGAAAGGTGCATGTTGACACTTAAAACACTTTAACTCTGGTGACCTGATTTGGGGGATGTCATTAGGTAGAAATGATCAAAAATTGTGAAACTAGCAGATCTACATGCTCAAACCACTTCACATTGCAACATGTGAGTTGTAAGCTTGCAGATTTGCAATTATGTGGCATCCCTTGATGAAAATAGTGGTTAAGTGGTTAATAAAAGCAATGAATCAGAATAGCATATGAATATGATTGTCCTACTTGGAAGAGCGGAGTTATTTTGTGACCATTGGAAGTTATGAATCTGATCGAGTGGCTATGACATGTGGAGTTCCTCAGGGGTCAGTTCTTGGACCCCTTCTGTTCAGTCTATATATGCTGCCCTTGGGTCAAATTCTGCAGAACTCTAATGTAGACTATCACAGTTATGCAGATGACACACATATATACCTAGTACTGTCTCCAGATGACTACAGTCCAATACAGTTATTGTGTCACTGTTTAGAGCAAGTAACTAATTGGATGAACCAAAAGGTTCTTCGGTTAAATCAGGACAAAACTGAGGTCATTGTTTTTGGCAATAAAGAGAAGAGGATTGCTGTCAGTAAACATCTCGAGTCTCTCTCTCTAAAAACTAGGGACCAAGTCCAAAACCTTGGCGTGCTGATAGACTCAGATCTGAGAACATATCCAGAGTGAAGGGTTTTATGTCTCAAACAGACCAGGAGAAGTTGATTCATGCTTTCATCTCAAGTAGACTCGACTACTGTAACGGTCTTCTGACTGGACTCCCACAAAAAAGCATTAAACAGCTGCAGCTCATTCAGAACGCTGCAGCTCGAGTTTTAACCAGAACAAAGAGATCAGAGCACGTTACTCCAGTTCTAAAGTCTTTACACTGACTCCCAGTCAGCTATAGAATAGATTTTAAAGTTCTGCTACTGGTCTACAAATCACTGAATGGTTTAGGTCCAGAATACATGAGTGACATGTTAGTGGAATATAAACCCAGTATAGCTCTGAGATCTACTGACTCAGGTCAGATAGTTGAGCCCAGAGTTCAAACTAAACATGGTGAAGCAGCTTTTAGCTGTTATGCTGCAACTGGAACAAACTACCAGCAGAACTGAAATCAGCCCCAACTGTGAACATTTTTAAATCCAGGTTAAAAACACTTCTGTTCTCCTGTGCTTATGATTCAATCAATCAATCAATCTTTATTTGTATAGCGCCAAATCACAACAAAGTTATCTCAAGGCACTTTACACATAGAGCAGGTTCTAAACCGAACTCTTCAGGTTTTAACTTTAAAGAGACCCAACATTCCCACATGAGCAACAGTGGCGAGAAAAAACTCCCTTTTAACAGGAAGAAACCTCAGGCAGAACCAGACTCAGAAGTGGGCGGACATCTGCCTCGACCGGTTGGGGTAGAGAGGAGAGAAAGGAAGGATAGAGGAGAGAGGCACAATGAAATCAACAATGGAGCCAGATGATTGAGCTCTTTTAAAGCACTTTACATTTTAATCTTTCATTTAGAGCTAATTTATTATTTTATGCTGCAATCTTATATTTAATGCTCTATTCTAGCATTTTATTTGTATGTAAAGCACATCGAGTTGCCATTGTGTATGAAATGCGCTATATAAATAAAACTGCCTTGCCTTGCCTTGCCTTTTCCAATACTTGATAACTAGATTTAGGCGTAGTTGTAACACACCACACTATGCAGAGTTTGCTATTTATTATGTTAAGTAAAGTTCATAGACAGTTAAGTAACCGTTCTGAACATTTAATGAGTGTACACACCATGCTGGCAGGATCACACCTGCTTAAGACTGAATCACCACTTCCACATGGTGGAGAGTCTTCCTCAACCTGCTGCTGCACCACCATGGCAGCGGGAGCCTCACTCTGAAGAAGAACATGCGTGGGTGGGACTCCTGGGCCTCTGTAGCCTATCATAAGGCCAGTTACCATGGCAAGGAGCAGCAAAAACTAAATGAACAAATAAAAAATAAACAACGGGCAGCCATCGGCCCATTATTGATCGGCCCAAAAATACAGGTACTCCCAATGGCCAATCCACCCCTGTATGAAAAGGTCCTGAAAACAATTTAAATACTTGTATACAAATGTGTACTAAAACTAAAACTCCCTATAGGCCTATCCGAAAACAGCAGAGAAGGAGGAGCACAACTGGAGCAGCAGCAGCTGGATCCATTAGGAAAATGGCGACAGACGTATGAACTGTACTTAAAAAGAGGTGGATGGATGGAGACACAGTTTTTGTTCCTGTCCTCCTCCGGGACTTACAGCAGGTCATCAGCACGGTGTGTCTCTAGGAGCTACAACCTGCTGTTTGTGGTGTATGTATGCCTAATTATCCTGGTCATCAGAGACATAGAGGGTACGTATAGGTGGAGTATAATGATTCATTTGAAAATCACCACGCACTTTGCGAAAGCAAAGCAGGGTGGGGGGCGGTATTGTGTATCCTCGCCGACTGTCTGTCATGTAATTGTCTCACTTTATTCTGTGAGAACATGCGTGGGTGGGACTCTTGAGCCTTTGTAGCCTATCATAGGGCCATTGGGCCTCTGTAGCCTATCATAGGGCCATTGGACCTCTGTAGCCTATCATAGGGCCATTGGACCTCTGTAGCCTATCATAGGGCCATTGGGCCTCTGTAGCCTATCATAGGGCCATTGGGCCTCTGTAGCCTATCATAGGGCCATTGGGCCTCTGTAGCCTATCATAGGGCCATTGGACCTCTGTAGCCTATCATAGGGCCATTGGGCCTTTGTAGCCTATCATAGGGCCATTGGGCCTCTGTAGCCTATCATAGGGCCATTGGACCTCTGTAGCCTATCATAGGGCCATTGGGCCTCTGTAGCCTATCATAGGGCCATTGGTCCTCTGTAGCCTATCATAGGGCCATTGGACCTCTGTAGCCTATCATAGGGCCATTGGGCCTCTGTAGCCTATCATAGGGCCATTGGACCTCTGTAGCCTATCATGGGGCCATTGGACCAGGTATTCTTTAGACAGACAAGCCAATGGGCCTCTGCTGTGTCTGCAGGCTGCAGCAGAGCTCTGTGGGCCGGTGCATGTCTCTGCTCCTGGGTCGGGAGAGTTACCATGACAAGGTGCAGCAAAAACTAAATGAACAAATAAAAAATAAAAACGGGCAGCCATTGGCCCATTTTTGATCGGCCCACCGTGAAAAATCCCGGTACTCCCAATGGCCAATCCACCCGAGTCCAGCCGTTGTCTTGTTGCCTCCACAGTTGTCAAGGAGATCTCTAAAGGAGACAATGCAACACACTTTGGTAACTTCCAATTTCAAATGAGTACAATGAAGACAATATTTTTCAAGCTCAATGTAAAAATGTAAAAAAGACAAACTACAAAGGTACAAATGTACCTCTAATAACTGTATCAGAGATATTTGTTGTACTTTACTTTGAATCATAAATGAAAAAATAGTTAAAAATAGTTAAAGCTTTTAAGAATTTTAGAGGCACACAGATTTTACTTTGATGGAAATTTAAAATAGCCATAAAGCATTATAACAAATTAAATACAAGCCTACATGTTGTTTCTTCTAGCTCTCGCATCTCCTCAATTGGTCCTGTTGGGTTAGGGTTAGTCTCGCTCGCCCTGTACTGGATTATTAACCACCAATTAATATAAAACAAAATAACTACATACATATGCTTGTTTGTTGAGCAAAAGTACTATATACAGTACATCGATGCTTTGTGCTGTACTTGGTACCTTGGTACGTCGGTACCACACTGCAGCAGCTCCGAAGACAATCAGGATAAGCAAAATACTGAATAAGGTCCAACATGTACTGCAGTGTCCTGTAGGGAGACAGGACAGAGGAAAGAAGAATACTATAATAGAGTTATAATGTACATTGTCTGTTTATTAGGTGCATCTTCTTAAATCTTATACGGTTTAACACAACATCTCTCCAGTCTTACATTTTGTAGTTTGTAGTGCTGTTAAACTGAATTTCATAATATGGAAAGACTTTTACGCTATTCTGTGTTTGGCACTAGGTGTTTGGAAAGACAGGGAAATATTAGCAATCCCCTAAATATTTAATTTGCTGAAAGCTATCTGTCTCAAAAACATAATTACTTAAACCCTTGTATGATTTGTGGTTAGTCTTGTCATGTGTGGTTATTTAATTCCCACTAAACATAATATTGTCAGCAGAAGGTGCTCTATGCATCACACTACACTTGGCATCAGCAGTTGATGCTAGCAAAGCAGAAGAAATTGTCATTACGTGATGAGTCAAATGCGCACAGGACAGAGAACACTTCTGATAAAACTATATCTTCATATGCACTAGAGTGAACTATGTTTCATTCTTGTAATGCAATGTGTTCTTTCTTCACTTTCTATCTATCTATTTATCTATATAGTTAATTTCAATTCTAATTGAATACATTTTCTCCCACTTTAGACAACTGCATAACACAGCATTCCTAGACCAACTGGGACGTATAACAGCTGAAATACCATCACAGGGAGGTGTTCAAGTCAGAGGCAAGAGACATCTAGGCAAGGCAAGGCAAGGCATGGCATCAGAAAAACATGTAATTTGAGAAACATTAAAACATACAATCAACCCCCCTCACACTAATAATAAAAGCAAAGTACAGAAAAATAGAAAGAGAGAAATAAAATGCTAGAATAGAGCATTAAATATAAGATTGCAGCATAAAATAATGATTTGCTTTATAATCATTAAAAGGACATAGAGTGCAAATGAAAGATTAAAATGTAAAGTGCTTTAAAAGAGCTCAATCATAAGCACAGGAGAACAGAAGTGTTTTTAATCTGGATTTAAAGATGTTCACAGTTGGGGCTGATTTCAGTTCTGCTGGTAGTTTGTTCCACTTGCAGCATAACAGCTAAAAGCTGCTTCACCATGTTTAGTTTGAACTCTGGGCTTAACTATCTGACCTGAGTCAGTAGATCTCAGAGCTCTACTGGGTTTATATTCTACTAACATGTCATTCATGTATTCTGGACCTAAACCATTCAGTGATTTGTAGACCAGTAGCAGAACTTTAAAATCTATTCTAGAGCTGACTGGGAGCCAGTGTAAAGACTTTAGAACTGGAGTAATGTGCTCTGATCTCTTTGTTCTGGTTAAAACTCGAGCTGCAGCGTTCTGAATGAGCTGCAGCTGTTTAATGCTTTTTTGTGGGAGTCCAGTCAGAAGACCGTTACAGTTGTCGAGTCTACTTGAGATGAAAGCATGAATCAACTACTCCTGGTCTAGACATAGCTATAGCCTCCATAAATGATGCACTGGTATTCTCATTTATCTACACTACTCTGAGTTTCTACTTGACATACAAGCTTTTCATCAAACAAACAAACAAACTAAAATTCAAAAACACAGAAGAAGAACAAATGCAAGACAAAAACAATCAAGAAAAAAAATTGCCAAATCAAACCTTGACCTCACCTGAAGACACATGCAAATAAAGGTGGCTGTATTTTCTTCCGTATTGATTTGATGCTTCACATTGGTACTCGCCATTCAGGTCAGAGGTCATACTAGAGAAGCGTAGCGTTGCACCCTCTGCAACAGCAGATTTAGGCCACAACCCATCAGGTCTGAAACAAAGATGAACAAAGCCCACAGACATACAGTAAGTCAATTTAAGACTTACAGCCATGAGGCAGAAACATTTTATACCATATTGTTAAAACTATAAAGAGCTGTCCCTAATATCGATTGGATTTCAATTGTTGGTTCTTACTTCTCCAACTCATACCCTGCTGGAATTAGCGATGTGAATTGTATTGCAATTTCTTTATTTAGCAAATAATAGTTATTCTGTTGGTTATTTCTAGCTTCAGATAGAAATGTGTATGATGTGTATATTACTAAATCTATACTACCATGCTCTACAATAAGACTAGCGATTTCATTGTTTGTTTGTTTGTGTATTAACTATTAGCCACTGAGAGCTTTTCCCCTCACTATTGAACAAACACCAATAAGAATAATTACTTCAATACATGGACCATTTTGGTTAGTACCATGCTCGGCTGCAGCTGCACCGGCTCTCAATTGTAAGTTACACACATTTAATGACTATAATGATCAACTTAGACAGTACAATTTAATAGTTAATTTGCAGAGTAGTAACGCTAAACTTGTATATGTTATGTCCGTCAGTCCATGCTGCAGTTAAAGACCGTGTAAAGTGAAATCAGACATTTTCTTCTAAACACATTAAATAGGTCATAAATGTATTTCTAAAAAAGGTGTAAAAAGCATTTCAACCATTTAGATTTGAATTGTGGAGCTAGGCTTCACACACTGTCTTTCCAGATTTCTGTGTCAGGATTTAGTAGGCGGGTCTGAAATCTCCGCCGCGTTACGTAACGCGGCGGTAATTATCATAAACCCGCCCCTGCTGCTGCTGCAGTATAAATACATTCAGCGCATTAGCCTCAGTCGTTTTCCAGCTCGCTCTCAGCTAGCTAACTAGTCATGACTCCTCCTCGTGTGTGCATCTTCACTGGAAGTCGGGATTTTTGAGCAGTTCGTTGTGTCTGTTTAGAGGTGCCGTACCGACCGCCTCCCTCCCCGGCTTACGTCCTCTCGTCCCGCCGGTGCTACTGGCATTACGTGCCCGCCACCGACCGTCTCCCTCCCCGGCTTCGTGCCCGCCACCGACCGTCTCCCTCCCCGGCTTACGTCCTCTCGTCCCGCCGGCAGCAGGTGCTACTGGCATTACGTGCCCGCCACCGACCGTCTCCCTCCCCGGCTTCGTGCCCGCCACCGACCGTCTCCCTCCCCGGCTTACGTCCTCCCACCCCGCCGACAGCAGGTGCCTATATCACCGCCACCGACCATCTCCCCCACCGGTTTACGTCCTCCCATCCCGCCGACAGCAGGTGCCATCATCACCGCCACCGGCATTATGTGCCCGTCAGAGAGTGTAAGTAACGTTATGTGCTTATAAGTTATAATACTGTACATTTAGGCAATTAAATGCATTTTGCTGAATGTGCAAATCCTGAAAGTGATTTTACATCATGCACCCTGTCATGCCCGTGTAATGTTAGCATGCATGTAATCGTGACATAATTTGGCCTTATTCCCTGAGCGTCATCCATCTGACAACACAATGATAATCGACAGGTAATATTTTATGTGCACCAATATAGCTATGACAAGGAATTATATGTAGACTGAGGTTTTACGTTTGTGTGTAATGTAAAACATGGACCGAGGGACACCTAAAATGAGCGTCAAAGTGGCTTCCGAGGTACCCACGAGGTATGTTGTGTGTATGTATGCAGTGTTCATGATGACAGCCTAATGTCTCTTTTCCTTATTCCTGTTTTCTTTTCCCATGTACAGGTCTCAGTGTCTTCCTCCAGCATATCTGGCAGCCACTGTTCCTGTGACTTACCTTGTGCCTAGACTTGGGCGGTATATATATTTTTTTCAAGCCTTCATAGCTTCCAGACATTTACCTTGGTGTATGGTATTTATTACACATTTCTGGCGACTAATTTCCGTGGTGACTAAAACATTTGAAATTAAACCACTATAACAGTATGAAGCACTCAGAAAGCACCTTGGTATACTGCAACACCTTTATACCACCCAAGCCTACTCCTGCCTCAGCCAATCTCAGGACCAGAGCTCCACCAGCCTCCATTGTAAAAGAAGTTGTGACACACACAAATATATCATTACTCAATAATACATTTATTTTATATTGGACACATTTTATAAACAAATAACAATATATGTAAGCAATAAATAATAAATCAATCTAAAGGGGAGGTTTAAAACCTGTGTATTCCCCATCTTCATCAGGGTACTCCTGATGAATGCGGAGGACAACACAGGAGGGGATGACAACCCGGTTGTCCTTTCCCAGGTATCCCCAGCACCAGGACACAAAACTCCTGTAGGCCAGGTAGCGAGCACGCCTGTAATGAAAAATACTTTGATTTATATTTTTATGTATGTTTACTTTTGGTATGTTGTCCTCTGTGTAATCAAATTTGACACTGGAGCTGTCTTTCACAAAACATTATTGACATGTGTTGTCTTTTAGAAGAACTTATCTGAAACCAAACTGAACTTATTTGTTTGATTGATGTAATAAACAAAAAGCCTTTCCCTCCACATTTTTTTGTCATGTCTTACAGATTGGGACCTCGGAAGATGAGTTTGATTCATCAACCTGCAGTCTACCTCATCATATTGGCTAAATGGATGGACAAGAAAATGGACAGCAGTTTCCAAGGAATTTCCACGAGCACACAGCTACATTTTCAGAATAATAATAATAATAATAATAATAATAACAATAATAATCTAGTGATTGCTTGTATAAATGTCCAATCATGTGCATTCAGTTTATACATCTATATATCAAGGTGATGTACATGTTGGTTGATTTACTATGTAGTGAAAAACAGCTACAGAATGAACCAGTATTTATTGTTTGCAATCTGTCCAACATGAGAGTTTATATATAGCTCAGGAAGATGAAGGATTAAAATGGATACAGTCAAGCATCACTCATGTGCTTTGAGTGTAAATGAAATACACTGTATACATTAGTCAACTATAATATGATTGTATAAATGATGTAAGTTTATTCCCGGGTACTAAACCTTACCTGTCTTTGAAATGCATGTCATTTGATCAACACAAGTGTAACTTATAAATATCCGAAATCAGTAAAACAATTATTATATTGTCTACGTTACCCAGATCTTTCCTTTTCCGCCAGTGGTCCATGGTCTGCCTGATAAATGTTTAGGGCATTCTGCAGGGAGTAGGGGTTCAGGCAGACCGGCTCCAAGCCTGGATGAAGAGTCATGCAGCGTGGCTCTTCAGGCAGCTCTCCACATCTACTCTGAACCTATAGGAATATGTGTAATAGGTGTTTTAGTGCTAGACATCTAGTATGCTGCTGCTTATGTATTCATTATTTGAATTATTATTGTGAAAAACAGTTTTCATTTACATACAGCATTCAGCTCCTTGCAGCAGACATGTTCATCCTCTGTGCGCAGTGTTCTGCATTCTCCACATGTGCACCTGCACAAGTATATTTTTAATCACAGTGTGACGAATGTTAACCATTTCAGTTGTCAGTTCAGTATGAAGCCTGGTTCAGCAAAATGACCTAATCAGTTGAAGCATATTGTCTTATTCAGCCTGTGTGTTATAATGATGACATTCAGCAATCCACAAATTAATCAGAAGACACAGGTAAGTAACTGACTAAGTGAAACTGGTTAGTGTTATATTTTACTTTTTTGTAGTCTAATTAGTTACCTAATGCGTTTCCCCACATTTGTTGAATAGTGTGATCTGAAAAAACGAGTAAACTGCCTCCTTTCAAAGCTGGACAAACTGAATTTACTTGGGTTTACCACCCACTACACTCTAAAACAAATACTAGTACTACCTTTATTAGGTATAAACAAAAGGAGTAATTAAATTAACGAAACAGTAATAAAAATCAAGTGTTTAATCTGTGAACAGACAAAACAATCACAATTCTTCATTACATGAAACCCTAACGTTTTTAGCTAGTCAGTGGGAGCGTACCTCGGCGGCTAGCTCGGCGTCAGTATCCCATAGTCAGTAATACATATTGCTAACTTGCATAAATAGGAGAAATACATTACCATTCTGTTGCAGACTGTGAGGCACGAGATTGTGCATGTTCATTGTCTGACTCCGAGTCAGTATCTGGCTCTGATGGCTCAAACATGTAGGGCTGGGTCACTGCAATGCTGTTGTTAGCGCTAGCGTCCATTGCTACTGTTGCTATGTTACACGGAGGCAGCCCCCTTCCGCTCGTGGGTGTGTTTCCAGCGCCTTCAGCAGACACGCCCCCAGCGTTTGGCAGCACAGAGAAGTGCTTGATTTTTCATGATTTTAAAAGATAATTTTACATACTTAGACAATTTTTCTAGCATTCAAATTTGGAAGGATGGTTAATAACACATCTGTCTGTGATGTGACTAACTCAGAACACAAATATATTTTCACTTTACACGGTCTTTAAGGGCATCCAGCAGTTTGGGAGCCATGGGTGCGACTACTATGAACTGTTGACAGCCTTGGACTGCTGCACCTAGCATCCTACACTGTATCCCACGCAGCAGAAAGCAGTAGAGAGGCTCTCGAAGGGGGTTAACCAAGTTAAAAACTAATCCATGCAGAAAACCGCTTCCTGCTTGCTAACGTCTGCTCCTTGGAAAATAAACTGGACTACCTGAAGCTAGATTTAACAACCAAACGGGAGATGAGAGACTGTTGCACCATACTTCTGACAGAGACATGGTTAAACCATAGGGTTAAACTCATCTATTCCAGATGATGCCATTGGCATGGAGGGGCTAACAACTTTTTTAACTTGGACAGGAGCTACACTCTCACTGGTAAATTCTGGGGTAGCGGTGTGTGCATTTACAGCTGGTGCAATAATGCCAAAGTGGTGTCACGTCACTGCTCTTCAGACATAGAGTTTTTGACTGTAAAATGTGGGCCCTTCTATCTGCCCATCAGTGACTTGCAAAATACTAATCCAGAGGGTGTCTTCATTGTGGGGGTGGTTAGACTTAAATCAGGCCAATAGTTCTCCCTCATTCCATCAGTATGTTTGATTTTGCAACTAGGGGAGAGAACACACTAGATCAAGCTTGCTTAGACAAACACCAGAAGACATTCAAGGCAGCACCACGCCCCCATCTCGGCTCTTCTGACTATCTCTCTGTGATGTTAATCCTGTATACAAGCCCCTGCTAATCAGAAAAAATCCCACTGTGAAGAAGGTGAGGGTGTGGCCTGCAGGAGCCATCATACCAGTGCCCAAAGAATACGCAATGACATGTCTCAATGATTATTACCCCACTAGGTCCACTACTAATCACATTGTGAAATACGCAGATGACACAACAGTAGTGGGCCTAATTCGGGATGACAATGACCTGGCCTACAGATAGGAGGTGTAACAACTGGTGGACTGGTGTAATACAAACAACCAGGCCCTAAATGTTGAAAAAATGAAGGAGATCATTGTCGACTTAAGGAAGAGCAGGCACAGTCACACACCACTCCTCGTCAACAACAGGGCAGTGGAGGTGGTCAACAGCATCCAATTCCTTGGGGTGCAGATAATAAACACTGTGTCCTAGTTTCTTTACACCGAAGCTCTTGTAAAGAGAGCTCAGCAGCGCCTGCACTTTTTACGTCAGATGAGGAGAGCACACCTCCCTCCTCCCATCCTCCCCAGTTTCTACAGAGGCACTATAGAGAGCATGCTGCAGTCCCTGCAGAAAATGGTGAGGACAGTGGCGAAGATCATTTGGACTTCACTCCCTCCCATCCAGGACATTGCACAACAAAAAAGCTGTCTGACCAGAGCTCACAACATCATCAGAGACTCCTCCCACCCCCACCATGGACTGTTCTCCCGGCTGGCCTCTGGACAGTGGTTTTGATTGTTGAATTGGTAGTAATCCTCCCACCTACACAGACACACGCACAATGGACGGTTCCATGGACTATACAAATTACTACTGCTATGTAATTATACTTATGCAAATAAATACATATGTATGTATGTGTGTAATGTATCTTTTTGAATATAATACATAGTTTTTGTTTGTTTGTTTTTTTTTAAATTTCCTCTGTTTTATTATTTTCAATATCTGCACTTTTTAAATATTCTGTACTATTTTGAGCCATTGTTACGAAATCTTGTTTGGAAGTGCACTGTATAGTGTATAATCTGAATGACAAATAAAATCTATTTTATCTTATCTCTAATATTTCTCTTGACATTGCACTGAGATCCATTTTCCACCTAAAGTATTCAAAAACATGTCACTTGTCAGTCAGATTGTTATACCTTCAAAAACCAGCATAATTATACTTCTTTAAAAAAAACAAAGCTCACAGGATTATCAGATGTGTACATTTTCAACAGTAATGATGAATCACAAAACAGTTTTATGCACATTGTTTCTATTAATAACATCTGCACTCAAGTCAAAAACACCTGGTGAAAGGCAGGATTAACAGCATCTTTATTGGTAGAGTACATGAGGCCTAACTGACAGATCATCAATTTACCATTACCAGTTATTGAATTGAAAATGAAAATGAAAAACACTTTAATATGGTCTGAGTTACAAGGCAGCAAATCTATTCTATTAAACTCTATGTGATTAAAAAAAGAAGCTGTTTTTTCTTTCTCCTCTCTGCTTGTCCATCCAAATTTCAGTTTCAAAAGTCAAACTCAGATAACAGCATTCAAATTCTTTTCACTAACAGCAAGACTCTTTCACCATTATTCAAACTTTGTGAGAACGACAAACCAAGTTAATATATTATTTACATTGGAACCAGTTTTTCTTACCTGCTCCAGGTAAAGTTGGCAGGAGGGTTAGCTTCAGATAAGCATTGAAATGAGTCGTCGGATTTGTTGATAGTCACTTCTCTTGGTGAAACTGTGAGAAACAGGAAGAGAGAAAGAGCTGTATTATTACCATGACTGTATTTATGATATCAAAATACATTAGAAACTTGAACAAGGAATTATCTCCAATCTGCTCAGTGTTGGACATTACAGAGGACTTTCTTGATGCATTTACAGTGTTGGGGAAGCTACTTTGCAAGTGTAGCTTGTAAAACAACATGCAGTTCAGCCTGGCAGTAGTTTGTGAAACTACAGCCAAAAAAGGTAGCTTTAGCAACTACTTATACTCATTTAACCCAGCGTTAAATAAATCAACATGTGGTGTATATGAAACAAAATATAATAGCCTACAAAAAATCACATGCCAGCAGAAACATGCCTCTCAACTCAGATTTATTTTTTGGTCAACATACTGTAGGTTCACCATAGACATGTTGGGTAATATAAAGAGAAAATGAAAATCCTACCCCAATACACACTTGTAAATCAGAAATGTAAATCAGTCAACAAAAAATGTAATAAAAAATACAAAGAGGTAGACATATATTCTAGATCGGTGTGTCTTGAACAACTATGTTGGAGTTCTGGAACATGATAATGGTAAAATAAAAAGTAGTTGAAATACTTGATGCAGCACAAAATATGAATGTAGTTTAACTACCAGCAAGTTACAGCAAATTGTAGTTAAGCTAAGTTAAGTCTCCCCAACACTATGCATTTATTAAACTTACAAATGTCCTCAATTCACAAAGACCTTTAAACATACCAGCAAGCCATCTGCTTTTAAACTGGATTTGAAAAACTGCTGCTGGCAGAGAATCTCAGGGTCAAGTTATACCACATGACTCAGGAATGTAAACTAATCTACCACAGACAGGCATCACTGGTTCTCTCACCTGCAGACAAAGTTGTCATTGTCTAGCTTCATAACAGTGCCATTATGAAGCTGTCTAGAGAAAGTGATAAGTATGTTATTTGAGTAGTTGGAGCAACAAAGAGGCCAGTTATACAACATAATAATAATTTCATCAGCTATCAGCCCCATCCGAAGTCATCTACCAATAAGAGATCTATCTTGTGACTGCTCTGGGATGTCCTTGGCCATAGACATTTTGAGTATCATTTCTATTCATATAATGAATACTATTCTTGTCTCCATTCATCTGTCTCTCCTGATTTGAAATAGCTGTAGTTCTATTGTTCTTTTTAGTCTTCATTTAGCAATCTAACCACACCAAGCAGTTTTTACATGTCATTCATATCCTATCTTTTTGTCATATTTCCTTATTGTTTTTCTTCTCCTTATATGACAAAATATTCTAAGCTCCAAGTTTTACTTTACTTTCAGAGCTTTCAATAATATCTCACAGTTGTCAGGGTCTGTTTCCTGTTTTATTTTGACACCCTAGTCTCTGTGCTCACTTCCTGCTCCCCGTGTGATTACCTGTCCCCGCCCTTATGTGTTTCACCTGTGTCTCGTTATCCCTTCCCTCCTGTGTGTATATAACCAGTGCTCCCCCTGTGTGTCACTGCCAGATCGCCTTGTCAGTTTTCTGTAAGAGTTCCAGTGTTATCCCTTGTTTTGATCCCTAGTGTTATCGACACGTTTTGCCTTTTTGGATTCTGAGTTTTCTGCCTTGTGATTTTGGACTTCCTGGTTTCCAACTCTTGGACTGAATAAATTCACTTGAGAATTGATTCTGCCTTCCTGCATTTGTGTCCGCCAGTCTCTGTGTTCTGATAGAACGATCTGGCCATGATGGACACAGCGGAGCAGGGCTCTGTGCTCGCTGCCCTCGAAGGGCAGGAGCGTCAGCTCAGACAACAGGAGAAGGTGATTGAACAGATGCACCGGGATGTGGCAGAAGCTTCCCAGCACAGTGAAGTGGCTCGCGGAACTGTTACTGCTCAGCTCACCTACGTCATTGGGCAGCTTCAAGCTATGGGCCCAGCCACTCTCTCCTCTCAGTCAGCTGAACCTCCTGCGCCGGCCTCCTCGCCAGTTCCAGCATCAGAAGTCAGACCTGTCCGGCTCTCCAGTCCGGAAAGATTCCCCGGGGAATCTAATGACTGCCGCTATCCCTTGTTTTGATCCCTAGTGTTATCGACCCGTTTTGCCTTTTTGGATTCAGAGTTTTCCGCCCTGTGATTTTGGACTTCCGCCCTGTGATTTTGGACTTCCGCCCTGTGATTTTGGACTTCCGCCCTGTGATTTTGGACTTCCTGGTTTCTGACTCTTGGACTGAATAAATTCACTTGAACTGATTCTGCCTGCCTGCATTTGTGTCCACCAGTCTGTGTTCTGATAACAGTCATCATTAAATTAAGGTGGCTCAATTGTCATCATGAAACATAAGCATGGAACTTTGGTTTAAAGGATAGATTGACACTTTTTGAAGGTGGTGACTGAAAGAGGTTTTCCTTGCTATTGACACTGACCATTAGAAGCATTAGAAGAACCCATCATAATGTACTTTCAAATGTAAATAATTGGGGTCAATATCCACAGTGTCGTGATGGTGTTTAGCTCAGTGGGTAGAGCACCCGCCCCATGTGTTGATGCTACAGTCCTCACTGCAGACGACCCCAGTTCAAATCCTGCACTGAGTGGTCCTATCCTGTGTGTCATTCCCCCCCGTCTCTGCCTCCAGTGTCCACACAGTCATTTGTGCAAATATACTTTAGATTCTTTATCTGGCACTTACAGTACACGAGGCTTCAGCAGCCTGGGATCATTGTGTAAACTTGTGAAGGGCTGAAAAATCCCACCATTCTGTTTTTCTCCATGTAATCGTAAAGGATATCCTCGTGAATTGCATTCTCCTGCATGTAACAAACAAATCGTTAGCCTCATAGCATAATTGCTTAAGTCATTTTTTGGCCAAATTGTGATATCTGCCTAACTTTACTCTCCTACCACTGCTGCATCATGCTGCATCATCCTGCATGTCTGCCCATGTCCTTGGCCAATCACAACACTTATTAGAAGCCAAAAACACTACTTGCCTAAGTCAAAGAGATGACTTAGGCGGTTTTGATACACACAAAATGGCTGTTAAAAAGGCCAGTTTATTTCAATATAAGCTAGTATTTCAGTTAAGAAGTTTTCTATTTGTTAATACAGCCAGTTATCAGAGTTAACCAATCACGTTACACTCTTAGCTGTTAAGCCCCACCCACTGCTGCTGCTCTCCTCTCATCCTAATCAGAGTTACTGACAGCCTTTTCACAGACATCTGGAGTGCTGAAAGTTTCCTGTGTTGTGCGTGCATGAAAACTGTGAGTAGACAACTCTGAACATGTGTGTCTGCAGCTGTGGGGGAAGTAAAATGCAGAATTAGCTGTTAAGTTTACCATTTTTGCTAGCTTAAATTGTGTTAACTGTTAGCTCTACTGCAAAAGTCTGTTAATGGATGCTACTGCTAACAAGGGGTGTGAATGGGCTGGGTGATTGCTGTATGTAGGCCCAATTAAGAGTGGTTTTCCTTAGTAGTTCATTAATTATGTCGGTAGAGCCTGTCACTTAGCTGCTTAATATTATATAGGAGTTAATATTTTCTATTCACATGTTCAGTTTATGTTAGTATTAGAGTGATCTAAGATTTCTTAATTTTGTATTTTATGAGACTATTTTATTAGGCATATGGTGATTTCTAATTATTCACTACAGTTTATTATTTACATTTCAGAACCACATTAATGCACTGTGGAAACTTCTGTGAGTGATTGTGTATGGATGCTGTAAATGGTGACGAAGCCTCCATATAAAGTTCAAACTCAACTTCAACTGCCTCTGTCTTTTACTGGACATCCCACAGCGTGTCTGAATCCTACTAACCAGCAGTAGTCAAACGGGTGAGGGCTACAACAGCCAACCGTACGGGTGAGAGCTTCCTACAGCTGACCGTTTTTCAATGGCAGAAAGCATTACTACCAAGAGTGGCCCACCAGTACTATGACAACCTCCCTCATCAATACACAGTGAAATTAGTGAAAATGAGTTTGCACAGCACCTGAGTGGAACTTGGTGGGAAAAGAAAACGCTACTTAAGACCCCCACTGCTCTAGCCCCCCAACCCCCACACACTTTTCTCTCTCTCTCTCTCTCTCTCTCACTCACTGACTCACTCACTCACTCACACACACACACACACACACACAACACAAACAAATACACCCATGCATACAAACAAACACAAGAGACTCCTTCATAAAGATACACACACTAAAGTAGGCCTCAAGGAATGCCCTATAAACACACACACAAACAAAGAAAACACACGAACACACACACACACAACCTCAAACTCACAGCATTTCACATGTCTTAGCTTGATAAATGCACTGTGCATTATGTGGTGTGGACATGAGCCCCTCCGCACACAAGTTCTTTGTTATATTTAAGTAAGTAAAACAACTTTGGTAATGTTATGTTTGCACAGTGCCTGAGTGGGACTTAATGAACGGTGAAACAGTGGTTGAGGTTAGACATAAGAAACAACTTGGTTAAGGTTGACAAGTGACAAATCTTGGTTATATTTAGGAGAGTAAAACAACTTACTGTAGGTTATGTTATGTTTGCATTTATATGTCAGAGAAAAAATGCCTTTAGTCATGGCATATTCTGTCTAAGTCACTTTTTATTTGTTAGGAAATTGATGATGGGTCTTTTTCTTTTTGCATACTTGTTCACACATCTGGTTGAATGTACTGTTACAATATCAATAAAAAATACCAATGTGATTTCTAAAAAAATATGTTTTTTCTTGTTTTCCAAAAACACTGAAATATGACTTAGATCTTGGTTTGCCGACATGTTCTTTGTGTGTTGTCTCAAAGTGTCTTTTGAGCTTGTTGGGTTTCATACTCTCGGCAGACAGGACGTTACCACACAGCAGACATTTCGGCTTCTCTTGTTGCTTTCAATGACACTGGTAAAGGTTGAAAAACACTGATCTAATTGTTAAACAAATGCACTGCTCACACTGCACTCATATTTGAAACTGATGGCTGACGTTTATGTTCTGACCCTGCTGTTATATGCTATTCATGCTAACTGAATATCTCTTCCCTTTTCGTCTTCTTCCAAGCATGTAAGACAGGCATGTTCCAACTATTCCACAAAGGGGCATGTGGCTGCAGCTAAGCAGGAGCACACATGGTGCAACTTATTTATTCAACTTATCTTCAGATAGTTGATCAGTGAAATCATGAGTGCTCTTGGCTGGATGGGACAAAAACCTGCATGCACACTGCCTTTTATGGAATAGTTATGGACATGCCTGGTGTAGGAGAACCAACAGTGGCTGTAAAAAATGTGGAATAACACAACAGGCCCTCTTTAGAGTCAGTGTTTAGTTTGTCCATCATGGACTACATGGCTAAACATGGCAGGGTAATATGGTGGCCTCCGAGGAAGGGGACCCGCTCTCTACTGTATATAGGGTGCACTCTAAGGTAATAAAAACACAACAATTCTTATTATCATCAGGTGATGATACACTAACTAAAACATACTTATGAATATTGTATTCCATCCCAAGTCTCTTCCCTTAGTTGCCAATACATTTTACAGACTGCACTTTAAAAAATATATTTCTCACACCTTAGAGCACTTTCACAGTTTGGTGGATTGAAGAGATTGTTGTTCTTCAGGTATGGTCCAGTGGAATGATATGGGTTTTGGTTTGATTTACAGTGAACATGGTACAAATTCCAGTACCAGAGCCCTTTCTACTCCTGAAATTATACTAAATGTGCTGTGTTTTTAGTCAGTTCACAAGGCAGCAAGCAAGAGCTAGAGCGCTAGCTAGCTTCTGATACTGCCCATAGCTTTAACCTGAGAGAGCATTGTGTTCTGCCTCTTACCGGCATGACTGTGTCCTTTGTCTTTTTTCTAGCTAATGTCGTCATCTTTGCCTGAAGGAAGAAAAGCCTCTTTCACAGCCTGATTATAGAAACATGAAACAACAAAAACCAAATGTAACAACAATTAGACTGAAAAAGTCTAATTGTTGTGACCTAAAGAAAGTAGCAACAGCTACCTAAAGAAAGCACGTCAACAGCTGTTTAGCAGCCTTAAGAGTAAATGTCAAAAGAAACAGACAAGTGTATTGTACTGTTGTGACGTAGGAGTGTCCTCCACAATGTGCCCAGTACACAATGGCATCACTATTGGGTGCGGTCTCTGTCGGTCTCGGTCTCAGTGGTATAGATCCACTTTCAATGTCAAGCCATCAAATGACTTTCTACCAATACACATTTAGAACCATCTACGAGGGTGCATTATGTGAGGCTGCAGTCGGCAAAGCATTTGAGGAGTTTGCCGTTGCGCACATAATAATGCACAAACATGCTCTTTTTGAATAATTCAGTTTTTATTGATTTGTGGTTAAATTCCAACACAACAAATTATTCTAAATAGCCGACAAGTCCATTTTCAGTCTGCCTCCTTTATGCAGGCAACTCTACCATTGACTAGGAACAAACTAAGAACACAAATATTTGCCATAAAGACTTATCTAATATTTTGTGATATACAATTGTGGAAAATCTTGTCGATCGTTGTTTTAAAAAAAAAAAGGAGGAGGAATTTATCAAAACTGAATTAGAAAATCCATTACAACAAAGCAAGAGGATGACTGGGGTGCTTCTTCAAGGGTAAGATCAACTTCTGTCTGATCTTATCTCAGTTTGACGACTAGACTAATAGCCCCCATAAAGCACTGGGAAGTTGGGTGCTCACAGTATAAATATTAACCTGGAAATGTGCATGATACTTAAAAAATGAGGATAATAACATCAAATTAAACAAAAAAAAAAGAATTACATGAATATCTGATTTAGGAAAATAAATGTATACCTACAGTAGACCTGTATGGTGAAGGGCAGAGTCTCCTCTTTCTGCAGGGCTTTACTGGTGATGACACACTGGACCTGTTGCTGGCTGATTTCTCTGGTGGGTACTCCAAACAGCGAGCTCTCTGTGGTGGTCGTACCGTTAGCATGCTGGGTGGAATTGGTTGCAGTCCTCACCTTTTCTTTCAGGGTACCAGTATGCCACGTCACCTCTGCAGAAGGCCGGGAACCTTCAGCTGTGCAAGTAACGAGGGAAGCCTCCACATTACCCAAGACAGGACAATTATCCTTCAAGCTTGTGACTGGAGGCACTGGGGGAGTAATTGCAAAGAGATGAGTAAACATGCAAGAAAGACGAAAAAAAACAAAACATTCTCTCTCTCTTGCTCTCTCTCAGACATACACACACACACACCAGACACCAGACACAAAACACAAATGATTTTAATCCAAAGTGTTGTCATACCAAGCAGGTTCAGATTTATCTCTGCCTTGTAATTTCCACTGGGAAACAAAGTAAAGATGCATGTGTAGACACCTTCATCCATGAGTGTGGCCCTGGATATTTGGAGAGATCCATTGAAGTCAGAAATGCTCCCAACAAATTGAAACCGATCATCATGTCCATCAACAAACCGTGGTCCATTTGTGGCAGGAATTATAAAAAAGTTTTTATTTTGTGGTTTTTCTCTTGTCTTCCTCTGCCAGGAAATCTGTGTCAGGCTCTCTACTGTGTCAGTGAGTTTGCAAGGTAAGATGATGGCCCCTCCTTGCACCACAGTTACGTCTCCTCCAGTCACCTGGACACCTGTAAGATGTACAACATTTATCAACATGATAAGGCAAGGCAAGGCAAGGAAGTTTTATTTATATAACGCATTTCATACACAATGGCAACTCAATGCGCTTTACATAAAACAGAAAACATGTAATTTCAGAACCCCCCCCCCCCATAATAAAAACAAAGTACAGAAAAATAGAAAGACAAATAAAATGCTAGAATAGTGCATTAAATATAAGATTGCAACATGATAAAAGAAATGTTGGAAATATTTAGGCTAAATATAGAGCATATTGTGCTTGTTTCCAAGCCCTGCTTTCATCGGTTATTGTTGAACTTGCGTGGCAGCTTACCCAAAGATGTAAAGAACAAAGAAGCTGACGACACCCTCACTATTTAAAAGTAGATTCATTTTATTTTAACTCTTAAATGTCTTACAATTCATGTATTTAATGGACTCATAGAGCTTGTTTTTAGACTTTTTTTCCCCCACTGTTTTTGTATGACCATTGTAGTGGGCGGTTTGTTTTTTTTTAATAAGGGGGATGTAGCTTGTTAACCACCCCACCACCACCAATCGTGGTAAGTCACTCATTAAAAAATGCTTTGCCTAGCTCTTTCTGGCCTTGCTGCCCTTGAACTGCCTCCTCTCTCTCCTTCACTTTGTTGCCCTGCTGCTGCTATCTGACTTTGTTCATTCTCTACAAAAGTAATGACATGATCTTCCAACAAACAGCTTATTTTCTACAACACTTATTAGATATTCATATGTTAACTGTAGTTGTTGTTGTTGTGCTGGGACTCTTCACCCGTGAGCGTACTCCGGTTAGGGAATAAGGACACCGTTCTTTCGTTTCAACTTCTTTATGTGAGTTTTCAGCAAAAATACACACCCGCATCACATCACGTGTTTTCCTACACCCCACCTTTTAGGACCCCTGAAACGTAAACATAGCTGCCCTGTAACTGCATGAACCAAACAGACCCAAATTAAAGGGTGCATTTCTTTAGTTTTATCTCTGACAAAGGGAATTTATAACAGCCGCCCCCTAAATAGCATGGCTATTTTGAAACAAACATAAATTCCCACAACAGTCCTTTAAACAGGATTATCTTCAGGAAGAGCTGACAGCTGGACCAGCCGAGCCACTGGCCTCAGGTAAGTCTTCTCGCCAACTCTGACTTCGGCTGTCCGTACACATCCATCATCACTTGCGTTCAGCTTCACCACCTTCCCCATTGGCCAGTGAGCACGCGGAAGCTGAGGATCAACAATCATAACAACTGTGTCCAGGAGGAGATGATCTGTGTGTTGGCGCCACCTCTGGCGGGTCTGAAGAGAGGGTAAGTAATTTCTGATGAACTGTGTCCAGAAGTGGTCGGCCATCATCTGGCAATGACGCCAGCGCCTCCTGGTGAGGTTGTCAGAAGCATAGGCGACTTGGGGGAGAGAGGCATCCTGCCGCCCCATCAACAACATGCTGGGCGTCACTGGGTCTGGATCGGCCACATCTGAGGATACATATCCTAGTGGCTTGGCATTGAGGATGCCTTCCACCTCGATTAGGAGTGTGAGCAGGACCTCTTCCTGGAGCACTTGTGCGCCTATGACCACTTGGAGGGATTTCTTGACTGACTGGATCTCACGCTCCCAGACACCACCAAAGTGGGGAGAAGCTGGTGGGTTAAGACGGAACTTGATCTGTTTTTCTGCGAGCCGCTCCTGCAACTGTGGCTCCATTGCTGCAAAGGCCTCCTTCAGCTCCTTATCCGCCCCTCGGAAGTTAGTCCCCTGGTCAGAGAGGACCTCAAAGGGAGTGCCTCTCCGTGCGATGAACCGTCTCAGTGCGAGGAGGAAAGCATCTGTGTCGAGGCTGGTGAGCAGATCCAGATGTATACATCTTGTCGTGAGACATTTGAAAATGATCCCCCAGCGCTTTTCACTTCGCCTCCCAGCCTTGACCATGTACGGCCCGAAGCAGTCGACTCCTGTTGAAAAGAATGGAGGCTTAAGGAGCCGCAGACGGGCTGAAGGCAAATCCGCCATCCTCGGCACCACTGGCTTCCCTCTCCACTTCATGCAACCAGCACAAGCTCTCTGATACTTCTTGATAGCCTGCCTTCCCCGCAGAATCCAGTAGTAGCGCCTCATCTCAGCAAACACTCTATCAGGCCCAGGGTGGTGCAGCTGAGCGTCCATCTCTTTAATAAGGAGTGTGGTAACTGCATGACGTGGATCCAACAGTATTGGGTGAATGTCAGTGGGGCTAGAGCTGTCTAGCCGGCGCAGGCGTCCTCCAACCCGTATAAGACCCAGTGTGGGATCTAGTTCTGGGGCGAGCGTACTCAGCCTGCTGCTGGGGGGCACTGGCTTACCGGCTCTGAGGCGTCTGATTTCTTCAGAGAAGCAGTCTGCTTGGCTGGCTTTGAGCAGGTGGACTTCTGCGTCTCGAAGGTCGCACAGAGGTGAAGCAGGGTCGGCTGCCGCCCCGTGAAGACACTGCTGCGTAGCCTTGACCAGCTCTCTCCAGCTGCTGAATTGTGTGAGGTCTGGCGTCGTGGGTGGTGAGCTGGTCTGTATGAGAGCACAAAAAACACTGTGTTTTAACTCACTGCTGTCCTCTGGCTCTGTGATGTTAGGACATGATGGCCATTCATCCGGTGGACGGCGGAGGAATGCTGGTCCCTGGATCCAGCGATTCGGTGCAGCCAGCTCAGCTAGCGTCTTGCCACGTGTGAGGTCATCCGCCGGATTGTTGGCTGTATCCACATACCTCCAGGTGTGTGTGGCTGTCAGCTCCTGGATTTCAGAAACTCGGGTTCCCACAAAGACTTTGAACCTGCACGACTGAGATGTCAGCCAGGTGAGAACTGTCGTGGAGTCAGTCCATAAGAAGGTCTGGACAATACACAAAGTGAGCTCTTTGTGAAGGAGGGAGGACAGCTGGGCTCCTGTCAGCGCTGCGCAGAGCTCCAACCGCGGCATCGACTGCTGGCGTTTGGGGGCCACCCTCGACCTTGCCATGACGAATGAGACGTAGACAGTGTCATCTGCTGTGGTGGTGAGATACGCCACTGACCCGTATGCTTGCTCGGAGGAGTCACAGAAGACGTGGAGAGTGTACTCTGTGGTGTCAGTAGCAAGCTTCAGTGGTGCGTAGGTTCGAGGGATGGAGATGTTGGCCAGCTCGGGGAGTTCTCTCTCCCAGCTGGACCAGGCTTGGAGGATGTCAGGAGGGAGGTTTGGGTCATCCCAGCTCCTCTTCTTCGCCCACAGTCTCTGGACAAGGATCTTGGCCCGCGTGGTGTACGGGATGATGATCCCGAGCGGATCATACTGGCGGGCGAGCACCTTATAGATGTAGCGCATAGTAGGGGTCTCGCTGTCTGGTGGTTTTGGCTTGAAGCCGAGCCGATCAGATGGACAATACCACCGCAGACCCAGAGCCGGCTCCTGTGGATCGTTGCTCTTCTCGGCCAGCCACAGCTCCGTGCTTTCGGATCGGGCACTGGAAGGTAAGTGGGAGACAACAGATGAAAAGTTACTTGCCCACTGTCGAATCTCAAATCCTCCGGTGGCCAGACATTGTCGCATCTTGTCCACCAGAAGCTTGGCGTCGGCGGTCGTTGACAGGCTCTGAAGACAATTGTCCACGTAGAAAGACTGTTCGATGGACAGCAGGACGTCTTCATTTCCTGCAGCACAATCTTTGACGTGTTTTTGCAGCGCAAATGTTGCGCAACACGGGCTGCTTGTGGTTCCAAATGGCAAAACTTGCCATTGGTAGATGTCAGGCTGTTTTTCCCTTTGCAGGTTTCTCCAAACAAACCTCAGCAGTGGCTGGTCCTCCGGTAACAGCCGAACCTGGTGGAACATGGCCCGGATATCTCCGCTGATGGCGACAGCATGCTGGCGGAACCGCAGGAGGACCCCGATGAGAGATGGGCCGAGGGTTGGACCTGGGAGAAGCTGCTCATTGAGAGAGAGACCACCATGATTAAAGGAGCAGTCAAAAACCAGACGATGTTTCCCATTGTGATGAACGAGGTGATGAGGTATGAACCATGACTCATTGGAGCTGTTTCCGTCCCCCTCCTGGAGCTTTATGACACACCCACCATCTATGAGCTTCTGGATCTCTGCTTCATATATTTTAGCTTTGACGGGGTCTTTAAGTAGTCGTCTCTCTGTACTGCGTAGCTTTGGCATCACTACGTCAACATCAGCTCTCAGCGGTGGTGCACCTTTAACCCGGAGGAGAGGTGTAGCGTAGCGAAGTGTGTCACCAACCTTGACTCTCTCAGTGCGTGCTTCCAAAGCGCTCACCGCTTCCTGGTCCAGACGTGACCTCACTGCTAGCCGCTCGCTACGGAATGGGAGCACATCAAGCTGCCAGAGGCGTTCGACCTGTTCGTAGATGTCGTCTGGTGTGGGCTTGAAGGCGGTGTAGTAGCATGATGTGGCGGAGGACTGTGAACCATCTGGGCCCTGGAGCGTCCAGCCGAGTGCTGTGTGGATAGCTACGGGTCCCCCCTTTGGGCCAAACCTCACAGGCTCTGTGGCGGTGATCAGGTGAGTGTAATCTGCACCAATGAGCAGCAGTGGTTGCACCTTGTTGAAGCTCTGGAGTTGTAATCCTCGCAGGTGGCGGTAGCGTCTCTGGAGCGCTGCTATTGGATAGGATTGCTCTGTCAGGGTGAGTCGTCCTGCCGTGTAGGCTCTCTTGACCAGGTGCTGCTCTGATGGTGATGCTGGAGAAGCTACATGAAAGTCAACTGATGATCCAGTGAGATGAACAACATCCTGGCGAACAGTCCGCAGGGTGAGGGACTCTGCTCTGCCTCTGAGCTTCAGGTCTCGAACTGCAGCTGGAAGTATTATGGTGCGCTCAGCCCCATCATCGAGGATTGCATAGGTCTGCAGTGATCTGGTCCCATGACTGATGATGATTGGCACCACCTTGAGATATACTTTCCCTCCTCGCACAGAGTTGGCCGTTGAGGTGCAGTCTTTCGGTGTGATGAGGTAGACGCGTGGGCCTGGCCTGGTGATGTCATGCAGCACTCTCAGGTGGATCTCCTGGCACTCACTACATGGTTTCTTTAAAGTGCAGCTCTCTTCATCATGGTTAGTGCGGCCACAGTTGCGACAGCGCTTTCCGGCTGTTATCCACTTCTCAATTTCCTGTGTTGAGCGTTGAATAATGTCTTGACACTGTGACAAGTAGTGCTCTGTACTCTTGCAGAAGAGGCACATCCTTTTAAACCTCTGTTGCTGCGCTGCTGGCCGAGGCGTGTCAGCTGACTTGGGCTGGTCTGCGCCGTGATACACAGAGACAGGCTGAGTCCGAGGCCGGGGAGTAGGAACATGTCTGTCTCTCTTTGCAGGCTGTGCTTCTTCAGCTCGATGGCGCTGTGCCATTTTCGCGGACAGTCTCTGAGCTTCTGCCTTCACCTTGAGCCACTCTGCGAGGTCTCTGAGGTTGTATGGATTTAGGCTGCTGGTGCTGAGGCGCCCCTGACTCTGTAGATGCTCCACAAAGTTGTCTCTCATGTGTCTCGGGAGTTTGCTAAGTAGTCGGTCAACATGGCCAGTAGACATCACTTCCATCCCATTTGGCCCTTCCAGTGAGGTTAGCATTCCCACCAGCAGGTCAACGTTGAGGGCGAAGCTCTGGAATGCTTTGGGGTCTCCTGATTTGAGGTCAGGTGAGTTCAGGATGGCTGCAATCTCACTTTGCGCCAGCTGATGCGGCTGGCCGTACTGTCTCTGCAAAGCCTGCATGGCGGCGGTGTAGGGCTGTACATAGTGTCTGCATGACTGAGCTATCAGCTTGGCTTCGTCCAGGACCAAGTGTTCCATGAGCACACGGTATTTGTAATGTTCAGAAAGTTCAGTGTGTGGATTGAGCAGGTGATCCAGTGCCATTTTTAAGTCAGCAAACTCTCTCTCACTGTCATGCACCAACTTAGGCAGTTCAGGTACTGGAACAGGCTGTCGGGAGGGCTGGACAGTGTATGGTACCTGCAGTGGTGTATACTGAGACTGGGGGCTGTACTGAACCTGTGGAGCTGATGAGGGCTGTTGCAGGGTGAAGCCAGCAGGGGGAGACACCAGTTGATATGCCGGCTGAGTTGGAGGGGGAGACAGAGGCTGGTAAAGTTGCAGCTGTTGGTTCTGCGGTGGCAATGGTGACTGGTATAGTGGCTGCGCAGGGATGGTTGATAGAGGCGGATAAACAGTCCCCTGAGGAGTGGCAGCGTTGTAGGGCGATGGATTGAAAACTGGCTGCGTGGCAGCTGCAGCAGGTAGCTGTGGTGTAGAACATGGCGCTGATGCTATCTGGGGGGGTTGATAGGCTGGTTGTGCAAGCATTAGTGGGGTGTATTGCTGCACTGATGCTGGGTTTACAGGTGTTGTCTGCATGGGCAGGTATTGCAGCTGTGCAGCTGGCGGCACTCTGTCTGGCACAATGTTAACCATCGATGTAGGAGGCTGATTTAGCTGGTAGCCTGATGTCGCTGATATCTGTGGACTTGCATAACTCATCGCTTGTGATGCTTGAGGTGTAGGCTGCAGCATGGATACATTCAGCGTGGTGAGGGGAGGCGGAGCCCATGCAGATGTCACAGTTGATGGCAGAGACTGCGTCAGTGTGTAGTTCTGTGTACTACCTGGCGTATGAGTCATCGCTGCTTGAGGCCTTAATGCTGCAGAGGTGGTGTGTGGCAGTGTAGACACTTGTGGCTCATGTTGAAGCAGTCTAACTGAGCCAAGCTGAAGGTTGGATGACTGTGGCAGAGGGGTGCTGTGAATTACCGGACAGCTTAACCAGGGTGGCTGATGTGGTGGGATACTCGTATTGAGATTAGCTGGTGGCTGTGGGACAGGGGAACCCTGGCTGCTTTGATAGCTCCGCTCCGCGGGCGCCGCCGATGGTTGGCTCATTTGGCCTGTTAGCTGTGTTAGCTGACTTGGCAAGTCTTTAGCATGCATAGCTATGTTCCACTCGCTCACCTTGTCGGCCGCTCCCGGCGATAAAAGCCGATCGGGGATAGCGTGCGCTCCGTGCGGCTGGTCCGCAATACACACAGACTCGGTCTGTGGGTTGAGTGACTGCAGCTGCTGGGCGCCGACGCTCTCTCCTCGGTCTTCAGCGCAGGCACCGTGAGGAATGAGGGACTGTGGAAGGCTAACCTTGTAGCTTTCCAGACGAGCGGGAAGCTGCCGCTGTCTTGCTCCGAGCGCGCCGCCGTCTGTCGTGGTTGTTATCGGTGTGTCCATTTCTCCGTCGCGAGTGAGGAAATCCGGCTCGAAGGACCAATATTAGATATTCATATGTTAACTGTAGTTGTTGTTGTTGTGCTGGGACTCTTCACCCGTGAGCGTACTCCGGTTAGGGAATAAGGACACCGTTCTTTCGTTTCAACTTCTTTATGTGAGTTTTCAGCAAAAATACACACCCGCATCACATCACGTGTTTTCCTACACCCCACCTTTTAGGACCCCTGAAACGTAAACATAGCTGCCCTGTAACTGCATGAACCAAACAGACCCAAATTAAAGGGTGCATTTCTTTAGTTTTATCTCTGACAAAGGGAATTTATAACAACACTTGTCTGAACAATACCAGTGGAGTTTGTGCCCACATGCTTAGTTGAACTCAACTCTTAAAAATGATTAACTTAAAAATGTGTGTCCTCTCTGACTGATCCTACTATGTAACTGCTTGCTCTCTCTCTCCTCCTCCTCCTTCACCTCTTCCTCCTGGCGCTACTCTCTGACTTTGTCCATTCTATACAAAAGTAATGGTATGAACTTAAAGCTTTGTTTCCCACAGGGCTACAGTGTAAATAGTGCTGCTAGTGGATTGTATAACATTATTTGTTTACTAAAGTTTTCCTCTAGATATGTTTTAAGATGTAGGCCTATATTAAATAGGCTAGGCCCACTTTACATTGAATAGTCTGATATGATTTTTCCACATAAATAAATAAATCCATTGTTAAAAACCTTAAAATCACATCTACACCTTCTACCTCATTTCATAATCTAATAATTTCATTTCACAAGTGTGTACACAAGAAGTCTGCTCCTTCACTGTAAAGTTTATTCTCAGTGTATGTGCTCACAGGGCTGGGTTAGGCTGAATACTGGACAAATCTGACTTCCAAACTATTTGTGGTATCATAAATCTTGCACACACTGTAGACCCGGCTCAGCCTTTAAATTTTGTTTTCAATGACTACAGAGAAACTATCCACTTTCAGCAGATTAATGTGAAAACAGCCTACAGTGCCAAACTCTAAGCTTCACTGTGCAGAATGTAATGTTATGTTCAAACATTTAACTGAATGAACAAGAAGAAAAACATATTTTTAGTTGTGGAGACTTTACAGATATTTAACGTTACTTCATGTAAAGCAGTCACCTAAGAAAAGCTACCGTCTGGACAGGAATCAAATCCAAGCTCATTTCTCACCTGTCTTTTTGAAAAATAAACGAAGGTCAACCTGTCCTCATTTTCTTTTTGACGCTATGATGCTATTAGCATGCCCGTGTTCCGTCAGCGCATTGAACAGGCTGTGTATCCATGGGACAGTACAAGTTATGTAGGATGGGAATGCCGACGTGAAAACTAGCGGTGCTAATTAAATAGTGGCGATCCGCTGCAGTTTAATACATAAATGGGAAACCCTGTAAAGGATCAATGAGTCAGACAGAACATATTCAATAAGCATCCCTGCTCTGCCCTGACAGAGAGGGGATGGCAGGTTATAAAGGGGACGCATTTTGGTCATTTTGCTAACAAGGGGGACACCATTCCCAACTCATTCCCCCTCAAATCGCCTACCTCTTTATTGTAAAGGAAGAAAGTTATGAAATTAATGGTTTCTCTGAAAGCGCAATGTTCAAAACACATGCACGTTGACCAAGCAAATCCCTTTAATTGTGTAAGACTACCTAACTTGCTCTGCTGTCCTGGCGAGGGTTGAACACCAGGACACACACACACACACACACACACACACACACACAAACAAAATCCAGACATATCACCGATAAATGAACGCGCAGTTTTCGGATATCGCCGCAAATAGGCTACAGAACTCAAAAATATGCTTTCGCAAAGTGCGTGGTGATTTTCAAATGAATCATTATACTCCACCTATACGTACCCTCTATGTCTCTGATGACCAGGATAATTAGGCATACATACACCACAAACAGCAGGTTGTAGCTCCAAGTGACACACCGTGCTTGTGACCTCCTGTAGGTCCCGGAGGAGGACAGGTACAAAAACTGTGTCTCCATCCATCCACCTCTTTTTAAGTACAGTTCATCTGTCTGTCGCCATTTTCCGAAATGATCCAGCAGCTGCTACTCCAGTTGTGCTCCTCCTTCTCTGCTGTTTTCTGATAGGCCCTTAGGGAGTTTTAGTTTTAGTAGTTTTAGTTTCTATGAAAAAGTATTTTTTGCTACTGTTCAAAACATAACAAATAACCTACCTACACATAACAACAATGTACACACTTGTATACAAGTATGTCAATTTTTTCAGGACCTTTTCATACAGGGGTGGATTGGCCATTGGGAGTAGGCTACCGGTATTTCTGGGCCGATCAATAATGGGCCGATGGTTGCCTGTTTTTTTATTTTTTATTTGTTCATTTAGTTTTTGCTGCGCCTTGCCATGGTAACTCTCAACTCTCCCGGCCCAGGAGCAGAGACATGCACCGGCTCACAGAGCTCCGCTGCAGCCTGCAGACACAGCAGAGGCCCATTGGCTTGTCTGTCTAAAGAATACCTGGTCCAATGGCCCTATGATAGGCTACAGAGGCCCAGGAGTCCCACCCACGCATGTTCTTCTTCAGAGTGAGGCTCCCGCTGAAATGGTGGTGCAGCAGAAGTGATGATTCAGTCTTAAGTAGGTGTGATCCTGCGAGCATGGTGTGGATAAACACTCATTAAATGTTCAGAACGGTTACTTAACTGTCTATGAACTTTACTTAACATAATAAATAACTCTGCATAGTGTGGTGTGTTACAACTAGGCCTAAATCTAGTTATCAAGTACTGGAAAACAATCATATTCATATGCTATCCTGATTCATTGATTAGTTGCTTTTATTAACCACTTAACCACTATTTACATCACAAGATGCCACACATGCATAATCTGAAGCTTACAACTCACATGTTGCAATGTTGTTGTTTTTTTCAATAGGCTTTATTTTGTCACTATACAGAAGTACAGCGAAATGACAGCAATTACCCCGTCCTCACATATACAACATACAATACATACAATAAGACAGACATAACCGGATGACTGAGCACTATAGAGAGGGGAGAAAAGGAAAGAAACAAGAGGAGAGAGGAGGAGGAGGGAAAAAACAGCTCCCAGACTGTGCTCTGTGTGGGAGTAGCCTACAGTGTAGGAAGGGGAATCCCAGCAACATAAGCACATGAGCACATTTTACAACATAATAACACAAAAAAACAACTTTGCACCGGGGGAGGGGGAAAGGGAGGAGGAGGTGTTCCAGCTCAGATAGGCAGCCAGCCACAGCCGCAGCCATCTTCGGCTGTAATCATTTTAACAGTTGGGCCAATTTATCTCTACATTGCATATTTAAAAATCTGACCACATGTTTTGAATGAAAACGTGTTGTTCACCACCCACTTCATCAGATTGTGTAATTTCTAACAGCATCTTCTAATTATAAATGATTGCAGACAATTCATAACAACTTATTTCATTTTTTTTGTATTGTCTTTTATTATCCTCTTATTGTCTTTTATTATCTTTCAATAATTGGAACTTTTTTTTTTACAGTAAAACATGTACAGTAAATAAGTAGAAATAGCACTTGATATAATAATAAGCAGGTATTTTAAGAAGAACGTGCAAAAAAGCTATTCTCATATACTATTCCCTAATGCCATAGTTGATTGGGACTTGCACTTCATAATAACACTGTGTATCATCACTCAGATAGTTTGGCTTTATCACCATCTGCTGGACAATTCAACCAACTGGAAAATTGGACAATATCTGCTTACAAGTTACAAGTTCATTGCACTGACGCCTATTGTTTATTTGTTCTATGTTTTAATCTCAGAGTACATTAAGACATTAAACTATTAATAAAAACTGGTAAAATGAGGTTGTTCTAAAACATTTGACATTTCATGTTATTGTCAACTCAGTAAAGACCATAGATCGAATTGAGCCTCTCTTCGTACTGACTCCTCTGATTGTTACTTGTTCTACGGTCCACACCACCCTGCGTTTGAGGAAGGACCACCTATAGAGATAGAAAGCAAAAATAAAGTTCAGTGCAGAAAGAAAAGAAAAGAAAAGAAAAGTGGGAAGAAACCTGATTGTGTAAAATTGTTCTTACCTCTCCCCCCGACTGAGGAAACTGGTCTGGGACTACACTGTGACTTGGTGCTGTGGTCCTGAGCTTTCTGCTGAGACAGAATTGTGACCAGTTAGGACACCTCACTCCAGACTGTTTCCAGGTCTTTCAGGCACATTATTATAAAAGACTGAGTTCACACATGGGACAATGAAACACATTATTTAAAAGTAGTAGAGAAAAAGTAAATTAAAGTATATTAATTGATGACTCAGAAATGAATTAGCAATGATTTTGATAATTGAAGACTGGTTCTAATCATTGCTCTGGTTGCAGTGTCTCTTGTGAGGATTTGCTGATTTTCTTTGTAGTTTTACTTCTCAAAACATCTGTCATTCTCATCCCCCACATATGCTTACTCATAATTTCCTTACTGTTATCATTTAAGACATCAGCTGTTCACATCAGCTGTCACATCCAACCAATAGCACGGTGACACACCTAACTGTCAGCCTATCATATTGCAGCTGTATTTTTAAATAGGTTTTCTCCCTCTCTGCCTTTAATGCGTTCATGGTGCTGTTTTCAGTGCCCACCCACTCCCTATCAGTATGATCGGTGATCACTTTATCAACCTGATCAGTCTTATCAGAGGTCATCAGCCACCACCAGCCTCTGGACTCCATGGAGCAATTTATGCTGCTCAGGGTTACTCTCTGTAGAGCAAACACCAAAGACTTTTAACAATCATAAATGTCATCTGTTTAATAAATAAAACATGTTTTTGTTTCTTTTTTTTTGTCTTTCCTGACTGACTTATTATTGTACATTGAAGATCTTTGGGTTTTGGATTGTTTGAAGTCATCAGCATGGACTCTTTGAAAGACTCTGGTAAGTCTTTTTATTTTGTTTGTACATCAAGTATTGTTTTGTGCAGTTATTGTTTGTGATCATATTGTTGTTAATGCAGTGATTGGCAACAACATGGTTACATTCACCAGCATTTAGTAACAACTTGTCACATGCTGTTTCTGGCAGCACTGTGAATGAAGCAGTTTGTGGACACTCAATTCACATTATTGTCATTTAAAAAAAATAGTTATTCTGTTTGCATTTGCATGCAGAGGATGCATTGACATAGACACCCTACAGTATTACATGCACTGGAGCTTAGTCATGCAGTCATTACAGCTAAATGCCTTAACTCTGTTGCAAGGATTTTAGAAATACTAAGGTCAAGAGTGTTGATTATTATTATTATTATAAACTGTATTATTACTCATGTTGACAATCATTTGTTGACACAAAATAAATGGCAATTTCATATCACTTTTCACCTACAGGACACACAGCACAAGTAGTTAGCTTTCTATTAGCACTTTATTTTTAATTTTACATTAATTTCCATATTGTGTAAAGGACCGAAAAAAATAAAATTTGGCACGCACATGCTGCCCTTTTCTGACTTTGAGCCCCTGCCTCTCTATAATCATGTGCACGTCCCCGGGGTGCATGTACTAGTTAACTAGAACCCAAAGATGCTACAATGCTATAATAGTTTATGCTGCTCATAGCACTCAACATGACATTTTAGGGTTATGGTTAGGGTTCTGTCTTTGTAGAAAAAATGTCCTGGTTACTTTGGACAATTGAAATGTTTCACTGTGAGCACATTTGAACAGAACTACAATCAAACTGAACTGATGGATTGTCCAGAGTATTGGAGACACTGAAATGTGATTTCTCTTTCCCCCACAGAAAGGAAATCTCTGATCATTTCAAAAGCAAAAGACTATCTGCATGGCTGCATACCTCAAGGGGTAAAGGGTTAGTTTGTTTGAAATGTAAGCTGACCATTTAAATGTAGACAGATGTGTTTTCACTGAGTTTTATACTCAAAACATTGTCAGTTCCAAGTGCTGACAACAGCTCTGCACCAGAACAAATAAAAGTGAAATAAAAAATCGGAAATCTAAAAGCTGTTACTCACCTGCAGAGACAAAGTGCTGAACTGAGGCCACAAAGAAGCAATCCAATTGCAGGTGTCAGTATGTATAGATAGTGACTCAATGAACCAATTTCTGTATAAAATCAGAAGTAAATGATTTAAGTAGCATGAAGTTTGAGCTTTGTGCTGTGCCTGGTGAAGAAATGATTTGCCCTGCTCTACCTTACCTTTACTTTCAGGGATCTCCAACACGGTTAAATTCCACTGAATAGTCCATGTACCGCCTATGTAAGTTACCTCACATGTGTAAAGTCCTGCATCTTCTTGCTGAGCATTAAAAATATCCAGCACTGCAGGATGGTGTATACGCAGTCTGTGAGAGGTTACATTTGAGTATTGTATTGTTGTATTGTCTTTAAAAGAAAAACGTGTTGTTGTGCCTTTTTTCCAGCTGATTTGCGTTGTATTATCCATTGTTCTGTTGCAAGTTAAAACAGTGTTTTTTCCCCTGGACACCAGTATGTTCCTGTAGACATCTGTATCAGACCCTAACATTGAATGAAACAATTCATTTAAAATTAAATCCTCAATGAAATCATGAGACAAAACAGTGCATCACAAACACAAATGTCTACTGTACCTGCAAAGACGTGGCACCTTATTAATAGCTGGAAGGAGAGCAGAGCTGCTTGTTCTGGTCTGAACATGATAACCTTCAGATTGAAAAGAAAAGACTGGAGCTTATATCATCCTCACAGTAGCGGCATACAGAAAAGGAAGTGGTTAGTTGCTGTGAAGCTAGTCTCAAGAACAAGGCATGTATCACTTTATGTTGTGGAACATGAAGTAACTCACAGGTTATGATACTGCAGCAACTTTGTGGTGCAATGTCTGATACAAATAATTTATATTTATCATTAATAACAATAATAATAATAATATACAATAATTAATTCAAATTGGGTTCAAGCTTGGTCCTTTTTGAAAATAAACAAAACTAATAATTTTTCACTTTATTCATGTAATAATCTGTTATATAGACATGACATAATATGTATGCTCAGTGAAAACCATCTCTGCACTGTGCTGAAAATATTTTGCCCACATATTGTGACCTTACATCCATGCTTTATGATGCTTGTCCACTTTTAC